>NC_139583.1:28015566-28255566 GCF_946808225.1 Silurus aristotelis
CTGGGAGGTTTCATTTATAAAAAGGTGAAAAAATGAAAGGTTATTTTTGCTTGTCACATATAGTTTACAGTACAGCTGGTTAAGGGCCTTCCTCAAGGGCCCCAAGAGTAGCAGATTGGCGATACCCCAACATTTCAATCAGTAACCCAGAGCCTTAACCTCCTACCATCTCCCATATGTAACATCCCACTTGAAACAGCATGCACATGTAATCCCACCATCACCAAGCTGTCAATCCTGGGCCCCTGAGCAAGGCCCTTAACCCCATAGATGCTCAGTTGTATGAATGAGATAAACATAAGTCTGAATAAGGGTATCTGCCAAATGGCATAAATTTTAATGGTTTCTGTTATTACTTACTCTTTAGCAGGTTCTCTCCTGCCTTGTGTACACCACGGATTTGTTTCACTTAAGAAGAAAACTTGCAGACCCCAGAACGCTCTCTCTCTCTCTCTCTCTCTCTCTCTCTCTCTCTCTCTCTCTCTCTCTCTCTCTCTCTCTGTCTATTTCTCTCTCTCTCTCTCTCTCTCTCTCTCTCTCTCACTTTCTCTTTCTCTCTCACTCTGTCTCTCTCACTGTGTCCCTCTCTCTGTTAATCTCACTCTGTATTTCTTACTCTCTCTCTCTCTCTCTCTCTCTCTCTCTCTCTCTCTCTCTCTCTCTCTCTCTCTCTCTCTCTCTCTCTGTGGTAAGGGTGAATGTGGTGTGTTGCCAATGTTTTTGCAGTTTTAACGTGCAAAAGCTTAACGCGGTGTTCAAGTTTAGAATTGAGAGATTTAACTACAACATCTTATCCACTGATGCTGAAATTAAATTTTGGAGTCTTTTAATTATGTATGGAATAGTTTTAAACTGAAGAAGGCAGCTTTTAACTCCCTACAGCAGTGGTGAGATGTGACAAAAGCACAAATAAAACTATTTTATCAACAGTACACTCAATGTCACAAGAGACATTACCAGATCTCTGAAAGCTCTGGAGATAGAAAGAGAGCATTCGGAGGCCACAGGAATTCAAGGTCATATTAAAGCCCTCAAAACTAAATGACCTGCTGGATACTACAGCACAGGGGGCGCTGTACTATGTGCCTGGTAGGTCGATATTTGATAACATATACTTAATTTGTGACATTTTGGACGTCTCCAGGCTATTGGCCTTAAAGACTGGTCTGAGTGACAAATTAAAAAAAAAAACTGGGAAGGCACTGTAGAGCACATCGAGGGCAGACTGAGCTGTCCTCCTACAGGGGGCGAACACTGGTGAACATCAACCTGGCCATGCCGTCTCTCTGCCACAAGCTGGCATGCGTGGATCTGCCGCCAAACCAGCTAAGGAACACAGGTGACGGGTGTGGAGGTCCCCTTCTGGAGTGCAGGGGTAAAAAGGAGATGAACTTTGGGACAGTGTCGGAGAAGCTGCTCTACAAGTGTTTTAAATAAGAAAAAGCTGAGTGGGAGGGTGGACACCCAGTGGAGAAATGTACTTGGTTTTAATGATGATATTAAACCGGAGTGGAGACACTGTATAATCCACCATTAACCAAAAAATCTGCCGACCTCCAGTGGAGGATTTTACACTGTCTTATCTCTGTGAACTCTTTTATTTGTATTTTAAACCCTGATGTTTTACAGGACGGTCCGTTCAGTTCACAAAGAGAGACAGTTTTTCACGCTTTTACTCACTGCTACAGATTACAGTCACTGTTTGAAATGTAAGGTCTTTTTAGGACTTTTTAGTGTTTTATTCTTGGTTTTAAATATGTCTGGAGAAACGGGTAAATATGGCAACTGATTAATTTTATTTTTGGGCAGGAGAAAATGGCAATATAACTGACCATGAAGAACAAAGTGACACAAAATGCAGACTGAAACAGAATGTTCTCCAGACTATTACAATCAAGGATTGTGGTTGATTTTAATGTTTATTAGAGTGTGGGAGACCTGAAGATGTTTGAGGCTGTGTGGTGTTGTAGAAAAGCTCTGTGTTCTGTGAAAGAGGAAGAATTGCACTTTGTACCAGTCTTCTTCTCCTTCTTCTTCTTCTTCTTCTTCTTCTTCTTCTTCTTCTTCTTCTTCTTCTTCTTCTTCAGAACTAGGCTAGGGTTAGTTCTGAAGAAGAAGAAGAAGAAGAAGACTCACAGAACACAAAGCTTCTCTTCAACACCACACAGCCCTATCCCTCTCTTTCTCTCTCTGACTTTGTCCCTCTCTCTGTCCATCTCTGTGTTTATCACTGGCAGAATGACTTTGAGGGTGGGGAGTTTCAACTTCCTCACATGGCGTCGTGTGGTGAAATGAACGCCGGTGTAGAAGAGTGTAGTGTAGCTGTGAGAGAAGTGGTCGGATGTGAAAATGTCCTGCCGGGCTTCTAGAATGAACAACGCGGTAGTGGGTTATTTTGAAAACCGGGGAGTTGGCGAACACTTTGGTGGAAAGTGGAGTTGTTATTGAAAATTTTTTTTGTCCCAGTGCTGCTGCTGTCTTCTCTGTCCAAAAAGGTGTTTCTGTCCAACGTGCGGCCCTTTATTAAAAATGTTTTTTTAAAGTGCTGACTGAAATATTAGAGCGATATGGAAAGTTAGTTTCCCAATCAAAATGATCTTAAGCCGCTGTAAATCGCCATTACTGAAATATATAGTGTCAATTAGGTGTTTTGTGTTTATGGTCTTAAAGGATAATAAAGAAGTTCTAGATTTAACGTTTAATTTTACCCAGGGTGGTGAAACAGGATATTTTGTGAGGGCCAACAAAACAGGAGAAAGCCAAGTACAACATTCCATCAGTTTCAGCTGAAAAATCACCTGAGGAAGAAGAGGCAGAACAATCGGCTAGAACCGAGGTGCCCACAGCAGCAGAGACACCTGAGGAAAACATTGTACAAAATCCTACAGATAAATTCTTAATAGATTCATCAGGTTTAGCAGCAGCTTCAGAACAAATGAAAGAAGAACAAGTGATTAAGGTGGATACAAAAGTAGTCTCGGTATCTGAAAGGCCTCAGTCAGCGAATGATGTTGAGAAGCAGAACTCTGACAAGAACCATGACATGAAGTCGATAGAGGATCAGTGTTTACTGAGAGAACAAGACGAGTGTGCCTTTAAAACACTACAAAAGAAGAGAAAGAAGCAACATCACCACAGTAAACCAAAAAGGACAGACAGTATTGTGTTGATTCAAACTGACACGGGGAAACTGACCTCTCAGAGTGCAGCACTTCCCATGATCAACCACATAATGAGGCTCCAAAACTAACCTATAGTGAAGAGAACATTAAACTCTTTTTGAGAGCAACTAAGAATGCAAGACATGTGCGAGGAGCATGCAAGGAGTGTTTTCCCGATTTAGAACAATTTGCTGAAAAAAATAAAGCTTTTAAAAATGAAGGACATTTCTCCGAGACTAAGAAAGATCCTTAATAAAAATAAACTTTCAGATATGCATTAATAATGGAAATTAAAAACACTTTATAAGCCCTTAAAGGACTAGTCTCTCTATGAGATTCTTGTGTATCCTTCTCTTCACCTTGAAGAGAGAATTTCACATGGCTTCTCTCAATTTTTCTTAAAGACCTCTTCCATTTTCTTCTTAAGTAGAAGAAATTGCAACACAGAAAATCTGTTTTTATTGGCAGGAAACTTCAACTGTACGGAATATGCAACAGATAGGAATCATGTTGAACCACATATGGCTTCTCTGAAAACTCAGCTGATAGAAACCTACCTCAACCTTTGGAGAAACTTCCATCAGACTCAAAGGCAATAAATGTGGGTTCACTCATATGATAATTTGTTTTTTTTAGCAAGATTGGTCAGATTTTATGGTTTAAGTCATTAACTAAATGTTTTTAGAGGTTGTTCCATCGTTCCAGTTAGCTTCTCGGACCATAGTTTTGTGGGAATCACTAGGATCCACAAAACCAAAAGAGCGCTTTATGGCACATCAATGATAATCTTTTATGTGACTTAGAATTTCGTGCTACTTTCTAATTCTTTTGGACCAATTTTAAAACCACGGAATCACAGTGATGACACCACAAGAGTTACAGAATGCTCTTCAAGGCATGGCAAGGGGCAGAGCACCAGGAATATCTGTGGATCTGAAGTCTTTTTGGCCTGAGATCGGTGCTGATCTGCTTAGTCATCATCGAAAGCCTGAAAAGTGAAAGGTTACCACTGAGCTGCCAAACTCTTAGACTGATATATAGAATTGATATTGGTCTATTGGTATATTGGTATCGACCCCCCCCTCACACACACACACCACCACCACCACCTTCAGTATTTAAAAAAATCCAATCCATATTAGTGAATTTCTTTGGGGACAACCTTCATTGGGTCCCACAATGCGTTTTATATTTGCCCAAAAATTTATTTATTGTATGTATTTATGTACAGAGCAGCGCAGCAGCCTTCTAGGTAAAATTTGTACAAACTCTTCTTAATAGTTCCACTAACTACCATACTCTTAAAAAATTACGAATGTCTGGGTTTAGATAAACCTTTGTTTTGAATGAATGCTAAGAAACTGTCGGTAGCTATCCATCTACCCAAGCTACCCATCTTCTATTGTAATTTATTTAATGATCTAATTGATCATTTAGTGGTCACATGACCATAATTTTTATGCACAACTGCCATGTCCAATACATCTTTTTAAAGGCTGTCTATATTTTGTCGTTCTGAGATTTTATCATCTTTTGTTGCTGGTTCATTTTGAAAGGAGTGGATAAAAAAGAGCAAGCATTTCCTGGAGTGTCTTTCTACTGAAGCAGAAGCTCAGGATATAATGAAATTTTTATCAGCATGTCCGTTCGGACAGGGTGTTTATTCATCTCTTAAAACACAGCAGAGTTCAATGCAGACATACTGACATAATGGATTCAGGTGGGACAAAAATGCAACTCTAATAATTATGTTGCCCAACTAATCCAGTCCGAGCAGAGCTTCAGGCAGGTCTGAGGCACATCATTTTAATCCAACATCACTCTTTAAAACAATTTTCACCCCAGAAAGCTCAGAGGACTCAGTTAATTCCGTAAATTATGGTAGTGTAAAGGCTCAGAAGGTTGACACCGGACAACTAAATAAACACTCTTCGATTTGCAAATGAGCGCTCTCTTTCAGCGAGCTGCCAAAGCAGGACTTGAGTAATTGTTTACTCTATCTTATCTGCTCAGTCATGGATTAGGGGCTTAAAGGCTTTCTCACATCTTAATCCTGTCTCCTTGATATACTTCGCAATCAGCAGACTGTTTCAGCTGTCACTCAGCGGTCTGATACAATCTGGCCGGGGTGCTCCAGCTTTAATCCGCGCTCAGGAAGATAATGAACAGCTTTCTAACAAATGTAATTAAAAGTAAATGGCCAGTAAAGTGCCTGAGCACCCGGAGGGCCAGTAATTACGAAAGGTACAGACGAGGAATCTGAGGAAAGTGCTTTTAAATGTCCTGCATGCAACTGTACAAAGACAAAGAAACTCTTTCTGTGTGCGTTTGTGTGTGTATATATATATATATATATATATATATATATATATATATATATATATATATATATATATATATATATATATATATATATGTGTGTGTGTGTGTGTGTGTGTGTGTGTGTGTGTGTGTGTGTGTGTGTGTTGTTATTTGCTTTCCTGGCCTTTTCACTGTATCCACTATGTGTTATGACACAATAAAGCAGGCTAGTGATAACTGAGCAGCTGTTCTTGCCTTCATATTTGATCAGATTAAAGTTAGCAAAAATCTTCCCCAAAAAATGTTTTCTCTTTTTTTTCCCCTTACACTCCCTCTCTCTTTTTCTATCTCTGATATAATGGTTGGTATCAGTATCCAAGCGAGCATGAGCTCCTAAAATCTCCCGTCATCGTCTTCGGGATAGAGCTTCTGATAGGCTTTGACAGCAGCAATTTGATTCTGTAGAAGATAGAACCTTCTTACCACTGATCATACGGAAGGAAGAGGGCCTCGAGACAGAGAAAAGGGGGGATCGGCGAGGAAGCTGGTGAAGGAGGAGTGGAGAGTTTTAGAACTGGTGTACAATAGAGAAGTACTGCCATTGAGCAATGGTTCTGGTTCTTATACGTGTCAGGAATCTGTTCTCCACCTGGCTGACTCGGTTTTCTCATGTTTTGAAATGCAAACACTCCCGTACTGGTTAACTGCGTTCGCAGACAAACATGCACATACACAAATTGAAACGAACTCATAAACTTTTGCTGAAATGCAAACACTGAGCCGGCTGCTGAAACGCATTGATAGTGTGCTCATATGGAACGTTATTCATGAGACAAAATGAATGCATTAATGATTAATTAAAATGAAAAAATGTAAGCTTCTGTTTGGGAAAGACCTTTATTTAGGACATGGGCAAAATAAGATTTAGAAATTTTATGACAGTTTGTTTTAAAATCATCCAGAATTCCTCATCCAGAATGCTTTAGCTGAGAATAAACATTTCTCAGAAGGTTAGCTTATTAACTAGTTTATTTGGCAACAGTGGGAAAAAAAAAACACTTTTCAGAAATCTTGCCATATTAGCTTATTATTATGCTAAGCTTAGCTGGGGAATAAATAAACCTTCATGAATGAAATTTTCTCTCAGGAATTCCTGACACGTTTCCTTATAGTTTGCTGACCAGCGAAAGCAGGACAAAATATTGAACATTTATGAACGCAGCATAAACATTCCTCTCAGAAATCGTCAGGTTAGCTCAGCTGGCTAGCATTCATTGACAAGCAATAGCAAAAAGTATAGTTGGTATTTATGAACGTTGAATTAATGTCGTTTCAGAAACTGTTTTTGTTAGTTAGTTGGCAAATAGCAGAAGTTAAAACAACAGTATGAAATCCTGTGAAGTTTAGTTTTTGCTACTTGGCTAGCCAAGCTAATTTTCAGCCATAAAGCTAGCATTAGCAGTGAAGATTTCCTCAGAAAACGTGTCAGTGATTGCTAGCAAGTGTTTGGAGTAACAAATGTGTGACTGATTATGTATAAGGTTAAAGAAAACTCCCTCATTATGCAGGAGTTTGGAGGACTGTCCACCACTCTGTGTACACTGTATAAATTGTGCTGTTATGAATGTGTGTGTAAATAAGTGAAGGTAATTGCAGCATCCATTTGTGCTCTTCAGGGTGTTTGATTACCAGCGCGTCCCATCCACGGTGCCTGCGCTGCCCCACAGTTCCAGCCTGGCCAAGAGAGCACGCTCATCTTCTTCCAGGCAGAGACGCAGCCGAGACTGCTCGTCTTCCAAGAGTTCCTCCAGACCCCACTCATCCAGCAGAGCCAAGTGTATGTGAAATCACACTCAAAAATCAACAATATAACGATATACAGGACCTGTGAAACACCTAGACTTTTGTTTTTTCAGATGTTTCTATGCAACAAACTAAGTTGAAAAACACACAATAATTGGACTGAAAGAAAGTGGACAGATGAGACCAAATATGACAGAAAAACATCTGTCTAAAAACAGGGGAGAAGATGTTAGCAGACTGCCTCAGCCCCACAGTCAAACATGGAGGTGGAAGTTTAATAGTTTGGGGATCTTTTACAGCAGGGAAGGTGAATACTTATTATGGGTGAAAGGAATATGAACCAACATGGCTACCATTCCATACTCCATCACCATGCAATTCCCTCTAAATGGCAGCTCATTGGAACCGACTTCACCATACAACAAGACGATGACCAGAATTAAGTTCTGTATTTAGAGACCAAGCAATCATTTGGAGTTGTATCTATCACGCAATGGTCTGCCCAGGCATTGTACCAAAAAGTTAGAAAGGCCTGATGTAAAACTTCTTCCCAGAATTTTATTATTTTTCTTTATGACATTTTTCCCTATTAATTCCTCCTTAATTATGAAATACAGATTTGATACGAGTGAAACATATCTAAAAATGGTATTTTCAAAATATGTCTCTGGCATTAATCAGAGTGCTTTTCCAAATGTAGGGGAGGGCAGTATTTGACCCTCAGACTTTAGTATAGGGACCCTTGGATTTAATCAAAAAGCTTATTGAGAACTTCGAAGATTTTATATAGAACCCTGGAAGATTTTGACTTACATGAAAATTTTTTAATTAAATAATTGTAAATAAATAAATAAATAAATAAATAACTTTCTTCTTCAAATCAGGTCTGGAGACCAAACAACCTTTCTAAGAATTTTCTTTTTTTTTTGTAAAACCAGGATTAATGTTCTTACTTACTTTAGGACATTTCAAAACTATAGGGGAGAGGGGCACAAACTTTTGCATTTGACTGTGCTGTAAGTATAATGCTTTAATGTATGGCTTGTTTTCTGCCTGTTGGATTTCAGTTGAATAATCAGCTGGTCTCGGGAGAGGCTTAAGTTGCTATTTTATTAAAAGCCTCTTCTCTGTAGCCTTTTGTCTTTTAATGGAGACGGCCCTATCAGTGCATGCCATTACACCAAATTAACAGAGCAGAAAGAATAAGAGAGTGTTTGGAACATGCTATTAGCACCGCAGCAGGTCTCGGGTCACCTCGGTGCTTCAGCTCCAGGGTCCAAATGTCGGCTTGTTCAGTGAATCGCTCTGTAATTTCATGTCGATTTCATTTTTAATCCTAGTGTCTCATTTACCCCTTTTATCGTTCATTCTCCAAGCTGATTGGTCATCTGGTATTTCTCATTGTGCATTCCATGTTCACTGAAACACTGAGGCACAGAATGATGGCCTGGGATTTTATAAGGGAACGAAATAGTTTTTTTTCCGAGTGTTTTGTGTGTGCAATTCATTGAAGAAGTCGTTACAGATCAAGTGATATCATCTGCCTCGGCTCGAACTGCCCCGGTCGTTATTTCACAAAAAAAAAAAAGCTCAGTTTTATGGCCGGGTTTTACTTTTTTCTAACCTTTTGTTTAAAGTGGGAATTCTCTATCTCACTATCTCTATCTCAATGTGCCTGTGCAGTGAAAATGGAGGAGCTGCAGACCATAAAGCGCGAGTTGACCATGATAAAAGTTCAGATTGATGGCCTGCTGGACAGCCTGGACAGGATGGACAGACAAAGGCAGGAGCACACAGGTCAGTCATTTTCCAGATACAATGGTGATCTTTCTGAACTTCTTTTCCTCTTATCCTTTGCACAAGATAAAATAAAATATTGACTTGTACTGGTCATGATGTGGTGAGAGGGTTGAGCTTATGTTGCCCCCTAGTGGTAATCTCTATACAGAGGGCTTGAGCTTTATCACCTCAAGTTACTGCAGTATATTGAGATTTTCATATAATAATAAAAGGTTTATATATAATACATAAAGGATTCTTTGGGAAACGCGGAGTTTTTTGTTTGCTTTGCACCTTCTTGAGATTTGAATCCTGTCTCCGATTTTCTCAGGGTTCTCTGGTTTTCTCCTTCAGTCCAAAAACATGAATTGCAGACTTGTTATTTCCAGTGTGCATTTGCGATTATGGATGGACTGCCACCCCATTCCAGGGTGTTCTCTGGATGGATGGATGGATGGATGGATGGATGGCTGGATGGATGGATGGATGGATGGATGGATGGATGGATGGATGGATGGATGGATGGATGGATAAAATTCTTAGCACTTGCTGTTGGTGCAGTAATTTTAATTCGTGTGATATTTTAAGGCAATAATTGGCATTCCATTTAATGCATATTCATGAAGGATATTCATGCATATTCATTGATCCTTCATGGAGCTGGTGTTGTGCACAGGGGCATTGTCATGCTGGAACAGGAAAAGCATCCAAAGACATCATGTAGTGTTGTGTACATACATTTTGGTGGTAACATTTTTGGAAAGAACCATATATGGCTGGAAAATTCAGGTGTCCCAATCTTTTTTTATATATACAGTATATCATCTTCAGATTTCCATATTTATTACATATATCAGGTTTGCCAACATTTTTTATTTTAATATTTTTGATTTTAGTTCTATTTCTAATTAAACACCTTATCCAATAAATGATCTGTCAGCAGGTTCAAATGTACTTCATCATTCTCACTATCGCTTATTACTTACATTGTAGTTCCTCCATAATCCGTTGTAGTTGCTGAATAATAGGCTTGAAGTTAAATAGCTGAGTTTAAGTCGTTATGATAATTGGCAATGATCTGCTAATTAAATCACTGATGTGAGGCGATGAGAAAGGATGAGTAATTTGTGAAACCGGTCCACATCTGTGTGTGTGTGTGTGTGTGTGTGTGTGTGTGTGTGTGTGTGTGTGTGTGTGTGTGTGTGTGTGTGTGTGTGTGTGTGTTTGTGTCCATTTCTGCAGAATGTTCATTCATCTCTTTAGTCTTTCTCTAATCTCTGATTGACAGCTTAGTTTCTCTGAGTCTCTCTCTCTCTCTCTCTCTCTCTCTCTCTCTCTCTCTCTCTCTCTCTCTTGCTGTCTCACTTTTTTCTTCACTATTTTTCTACACTTCTGTCTAATTCATCCCTGCTTTAATTAAAGCTGCGCCGACGATGAGCGATCAATGTGTCTGAGTCAGTAATGTGAGCACACTGAGGGGCTTCAGCACTGAGAGATTTCTCTGTCACTTTACCAGCCATTAGTACAAAAAAAACAAAAAAAAACAATTCACATCTCTATGGCTGAAATTGAAACATAGTGATGATGAAAGATTGGGACATGCTTTTTTATCCTGGTGTGATATATAGATTTTTTTTTTCAGTAGATGAAAAAGCAATATTTGACTGTCAGCTTTGTGGCTTTATGAAGGTTTACTTCACGGAGAACTTTCTCGTTCTCATGGAGTCATTATGAAACGATTTAAGGTCCACGAAATGCTCTGGAGTAATGTACAGTGGCACTTAAATTCAATTACAAAACTTTTCGATATTTGAAAACACCCCAGTAAATGATTTCCTCACTGATTCTCTCTGTTAATGATATACGGTGTGTAGAAAACAGATGCATGTGGACCCTCATGAAGGCAGTTTAAATATACAGCAGTTCTCATTCAGCTTAATTTGATCTGTCATATGTACAAACGTAAAGAATATACGGAAAGGACTAAATAATGGAATTGAAAAAATTAAGAATTTAAATAGCTAAAAAAAAAGAGAATTGAATAATAATTAAAAAAAATAGAATTGCAATCATAAAAAATTCTCATTTGCAACAGAATAATGAAAATAAAAGTGCAAAAGCTGTGCCGTTATTCGTGCAATATGTTCACGCGTGCAGAAAAAAAAACAGGTTAAATATTATCATAATATAATATTGTAAATATTTAATATTGCTAATATTATAATTATTATTCTATATGAACTAAATAATTACTATCGAGTATAGTTTTTGTAGAATATGTAGGGAGACCAAGCTTACAACTAATTCATTTTTCTTTTTAAAAAAACTCATTATGAATAAAATACACCTCAGATTTATTCCTTCATTGTCGACAAAGAGTGTTTTTATATAGTGCACTGTAAAGAAAGAACATAAGATCAGCATGTGCCTTTACAGCTTCTTGCATGTCCTCTGAGCAGGTGTTGGATAATCAGCCATTATGACATTTTTTGGTTTATTGCCTTTTTTTTTTACCTTCTTGGAAAATTAATATTGTGTTGAGTGAAATTCATGTGCATTTTCTTTCTTTCTTCCTTCCTTCCTTTCTTCCTTCCTTTCTTTCTTTCTTTCTTTCTTTCTTTCTTTCTTTCTTTCTTTCTTTCTTTCTCTCTTTCTTTCTTTCTTTCTTTCTTTCTTGTGAAATGGGGATACAGCAGGTAGTCTTGCCACAGGTCTCCTTGTGGGGTTCCTCCAGACTGTTAAAACCATAAGTGTGTGTGTGTGTGTTTGTGTGTGTGTGTGTGTGTGTGTGTGTGTGTGTGTGTGTGTGTGTGTGTGTGTGTGTGTGTGTGTGTGTGTGTGTGTGTGTGTGTGTGTGAGTGTGTGTGGAATTGACTAGCACCTTATTCAGATGGTATTCCTGGCTCATCCTAAGTGTTTCTAGAATCGATTCCAGATCTCAAAACCACTAGCAGAATTTTAACACTGAACCTTTTTTAGGCTTAAAGTTTAAAGTTCTTTATGTGCTGTAGGTTCTCCGTTTTCTCATGGTGGGAGCTCAGGGGGTTCACCATACCACCCATCAACCAGCAGTCGAGAAGGATCTCCCAGAACCCCCAGCCCGCGCCGAGGTGCCCGCAAAGACACTCCTGAGCTGGGAGAGGCCAGTGATGACGAGCCACACATGGTAATGAGCTTTATTCTATCAAATTCACTCTGAATCACCATAGCCTGTTTCTGCGTCTCTATAGATAACCAAACAGCAATCAGTGGGTTTAAAGAGGACAATGCATGCGTGTTTGTGTGTGTGTGTGTGTGTGTGTGTGTGTGTGTGTGTGTGTGTGTGTGTGTGTGTGTCGTTGTTGAAAAGGTTGGAGACATGAGATAAGCACAATAAGGAACGGGAGCGTGCCGAATCACAGTGACAGCTGATAAATGCGTTTAAATGCAAAACTAGTTCTGCTTTCTGACAGACAAAAATCTCCAGCTGAAAGAGCCAAAACATGGAAGTCTCACATTTTAAATAATTCAGAGTGACATTTAATATATATTTGTGTGTGTGTGTGTGTATATATATATATATATATATATATATATATATATATATATATATATATATATATATATATATATATATATATATATATATTAATCGCATGATTGTCATACTTTATCTCATGATGAATCACAACTTTATCTGTTCTAAATGTACCTTAAATTAATATTTTCCAATTTGAACATGACCATCAACAAATACGGATTCTTTATGCAAATGTATATTTATTATTAGTAAAACCAAACTCAACATAGAGCATGAAGACTAAATATTCGACCGTTTTTCGACCCCAGAGGGTTCATTGTTGCATCGTGGCGGATTTTGGTGCTTTATTTGAGACTTGGCGCAAAAAATGTTAAGTGATTAAAAATGATTTTTGGTGGTGTTAATTTTTAGAGTTAAGAAAGGATGTCATGAATAATAAATGTGTGTTGCGTTGGAGGTTTCGATTTCGCCTCTTTTATACTTATATATTTATAATTTTAATAAAAAACGGTCAAACATAAAACCGCATTAATCGCGCGTTAATAAAATGAGTGCCGTTACAATGAATTTGCGTTAATGCGTAATATATTAACATATATTTCATATAAAAACGGATCATCACACCTCCACCTCATAAACAAACAGAAAAGCCATCTAATCACACTGTTATTAGTTTGACACCTGAGACAGATTTGCTTGTGGCAGCACAAATTTCCACTAAGCCAGCACATTTTCCTCTTCCTTTCTTTGATTGCATTCATCTAAATCAAACACACACACACACACACACACACACACACACAATCCTACAAAAGCACGGTTAAAGAACTTATTAAGAAGAAAAACCCTTGCAGAGAGCACTTTTGCTGTCAGGCTTTTTCAGAGACATCTATATATAGACACAACTATTATTCCAGAAGCCACGTTACAATTATATGTAATTACCTTGGTCCTCTACCTGGTGGCAGTGACAAATGAAGTAGGTTTAGCCCCCTTCCATGTGTGTCCTGAGCACAATAGCGAAGCCGCAATTACTCCGCTGCTTTGTTAATATTACCAAGAGCTTTTTCTTCCTCCCAGAACGCTCCCTCACTAGGTACTGTTTTTGTTTCATGGCTGTGCAACGTAGTAGAAATGAAGTATCAGCCTCTTCACACCGACAACCAGAAATTAGTTTGGAAAAAATAAATATACACCTCGGTTCAAAATGACTGATATTTAAAAACATATACGAAAGTTCAGAGTATTCAGAATCATGTTACGCACATGCTTCAGCGATTTCCTGCTTCTATATGAAGGTTACATGGTTGAGTTAAGTCTGTAGTCTGTTGAGCAATCCTTCGAAAATAAATTAAGGGAGATGTAATAAGCTTGAATCAAATCATTCAAGTTATTAAATCTTGATAATCAGTTGGTGCCTGGGTGTAAATATTGCCCCCCAATTCATCTGGAGTCCAATCCCTCAACTATTGAGCTATCATAAAAAAAGAACGATGTTTTTTTTTTTTTTTTTGCCGAAATTCTTGCTGCAAGCAATTTTGTAAATGATCTCTGACTTCGAATCTCATCAAATACAGTTGATGCAGAAATAATCTAACAGTGGTGGATGCAGCACACAAAATATGTACTTGAGGTAAAAAAAAAAAAGAGATTCACAAGGTAAAATATTACTTCAGCAAAAGTGAAAGTGTCCCTTTAAACTTACAAAAGTATTTACCTTCAAATGTACTTCAGTATGGCTTTAATGTTCCTATTATCATTTTTATCACAAGACCTTTTACTTAATCAACTCAGTTTATGTGTAAAGACTCCAATGTGACTCTCAGCACACTGATCTATTAATAAAATGATATTAATGACTCAAACACTGATTGATTTATATTACAATCATCATGAGACCAAAATCTTCTTCTAAACTACTTAAAACAGAGCGTGCGCTCGATCCTGATTGGTGACTCGCTGGGTGTTTATGTTTTTATCCTCGTAAATAAAAAGGAACGACTGATTTTACAAAATGTAAAAAAAAAAAAATTTGACTTTGAAATGGAGTGAAGTAAAAGCTTCCTCAAATGAAAATACTTCAGTAAAGTACAGACACATAAAAACTACCTCAGTAAAGTAACGAATTACATTTACTTCCTTACTGTCCAACACTGGCATCTAAGATGATCATTGAAGTGTTTGCAGAATTACAATTAGATCCTTGTGGTATTTTATAGCTCAGCTCTATTCTATATTATGATGTGTGAGTTTGTTGTCTGTTTGGTGTTGAATTGTGGGATGAAGACAAACCATCTCACTACAGTGCATTACATGAACTCTATATTGCAAGTATGTGACAAAGAAACAACTTCGAACCTCTGGACTACACGATAACTGGAAGCGATGCAGTGGCATCTTCACACCGGTTGGTTATATTTGCGCATTAAATCAGATCTTCAAGTAATTAGGTACTGCCACATTTTCTTACTCCCTCCTGTTGTTCTCCAAGCTGTTTTCCAGTCTGCTTGTGCTCCTCTATAAACGATGAGAGCTTTATCTCTCATGGCGAGAGTCCATATGTTAGAGAGAAGAGGCTCAGCAAGAGCTGACTTGTCTCTCTGCGTCATCCCAGCGTGTCCTCATTCCCAGCCATTAGGCAGTGCTGCTGGGAGAAAACTACTGATCCGAGATCGGACACTGAGACTCGGGTCTCATTCGTAGCGCAGTACGCCCTCGTTGATGAATGCGAACATATTGCAGCGAAATGTTAACGTGTTGGTGCTCATGTTAAAGAGTCTTTATGTTTCTCTTATCCTCAGATGAATAATCACAACTCTGACATGGATGATGAAATGTGAAGCAGCACAGCTCAGGTAAGGAATATATTAACCTAAATCACACACATGTGTATGTAAACACATAGAAATCGCAAAATACACTATATGGACAAACGTGTTTGGACCATTAGACCGTTTCTATTCACTGTTATAATAACCTTCACTCCTCTGGGAAGATGTTCCACTAAATTATTTGAGTGTGCTTGTGGAGATTTGTGTAAGGTGAGGAGACCTGCGGTGCAGCGTTCACATTCATCCCAAAGGTGTTCAATAGGGTTGAGGTCAGAGCTCAATAGCAGATCTTCCACTCCAAACCTGTGCATGAAAACCATATCAGAAATTGGACATTAATTTGTGGATCCATATGGCATTAATGTACGGGTGTAGACAAAACTATATGGACAAAAGATTGTGGACACCTGACCATAAGGTCTTGGACCATCCAATTCCACATTTAGTCCCCATTTGCTGCTATAATAACCTCCACTCTCTCTCTCTTCTGGGGAGATGTTCCACTAAATTTGTGCTCATTCAACCACAAGCATTTATCCCATAGGTGATATTCCACTTCACCCAATGTGAAGCATATCTTCATGAAGCTGGCTTTGTGCACAGGGGCGTTGTCATGCTGGAAACACGTTTCAGTTTCCTGGTTCAAGTGAAGGCAAACTTTCACGCCACCGCATCCAAAGACGTTCTATACAATTGTGTGCCTCCAAGTTGTGGAAGAACCACACATGGCTGGAAGTCAGGCGTCCCAATAGTTGTTACAATATAATGTAGTAATATTGGCCCATAATATTATAATATATAATATATTCTTTAAATCATTTGTAATTTGTTTATACACCATTAACTTTGTACAAATTGCAGGTTATCACAGTGCCAATGAACTGTAAAGTAGTTTGGCTCATGAAATCAAGTAACATGTTAATTAAGCCTAATTATACTGTATACTAATGAGCTGTAGCTGCGTTTTGCCTCCGTTGTTTTGCCCCAAAGGCCAGTTTTTTGGATTACTATTGTTTCTCTTTTCCCTTATATTCAGTCGTAAGTGCAGGAAAGAGTGTGGGGTGGGTGGGGGGTGGTGGAGAGGGGGTTATAGTGTTTCCTTCTCTTCGGCAGGCTTTTTTTTAAGATAACATTTTAAATATAGATGAAGATAATTGACTCAATTAAGAGGTCATTAGATTAATGAAGCTAACGCGTAGGTACTCATTTCAAAGTTCTCGAAAGTTAGTAAGTAGTCCTACTTTTTATATCTTGGATTTGTGGCACTGTAATTAGCAGTAATACAGGAAAGATCGCTAATGAAACTAAGCAAGAGCAAATTAATTGCATTTTTATCTCGAAGCATGTATGTGCTATTCTTGACTGATTTTATTCACTGGTTTTCTACAGAGATGCCACACGATCATTGTTTTTTAATACATTTTTTCTTTCAGCTCTTTACAATTCTACAGCTTGGCTACAAACCCGCATGAGAACCAGAATAAATACTAAACTCTGCTAAAACACGAGATTCCAGACTGTAGTGCGCTTCTGATTTAACCCCTACAGCTCGATCCTACTGCACTGTAACAATCGCATCCTTTCATAATAATCACTCAAATGAGATTGACGGGAGAAAATCCTGTATGCTTTCCAGAGAAAAAGAGTTTCCCACAAAATTGGTGTTTTTATTGCCATCCATGCCTTCTTTCTTTCTTTCTTTCTTTCTTTCTTTCTTTCTTTCTTTCTTTCTTTCTTTTTTTCTTTCTTTCTGACATTTCATTTCATGACATTTTGGAGCGCTTATTTTCTACATTCTTTTCTTTCTTTCTTTCTTTCTTTCTTTCTTTCTTTCTTTCTTTCTTTCTTTCTTTCTTTCTTTCTTTCTTTCTTTCTTTCTTTCTTTCTTTCTTTCTTTCTTTCTTTCTTTCTTTCTTTCTTTCTTTCTGACATTTCATTTCATTTTGGAGCCCTTATTTTCTACATCCTTTCCTTCATTTCCCTTCTTTCTTTCTTTCTTTCTTTCTTTCTTTCTTTCTTTCTTTCTTTCTTTCTTTCTTTCTTGCTTTCTTGCTTTTTTGCTTGTTTGCTTGTTTTCTCTTTTATGTGTCAAAAGAATTCCAATAGCAACAATTGGACTAAAACCGTTACTTTAGTAAAACCACATGCAAATTGAATTTGAATCATCAGTATACATTTTTTTCATGAATATAAATGTACTGTAAACGATAGGAAAGCTGGTAATAAATAACCTTCAGGTTGATCCAGCTCCTTCTCTGTTATCTCCAGACTGGTCTGCTGAGTGATGTAGCAAGACAGAAGAGCCTGATTGCAGAAGAAGATCAGCTCAGTCTCCACGCCGGCATCTCACCCCAACACCACATGCAGCGTAATACAGTGTGCAGTAGAAATAATCCATCAGTTAAACTGGACATTGTGAGGTTTATATTTGGTTTGTTCTTCATAACACTTGTGTGTGTATTAACTCTCATTCCTGTTTGTAGTGTCAGGTGTCATTACAGCTTCTCCTGTTCTCCCTACACCTCTGTTCCAGAACACTGTTCTCCCTACACCCCTGTTCCAGAACACTGTTCTCCCTACACCCCTGTTCCAGAACACTGTTCTCCCTACACCCCTGTTCCAGAACACTGGTCTCCCTACACCCCTGTTCCAGAACACTGGTCTCCCTACACCCCTGTTCCAGAACACTGTTCTCCCTACACCCCTGTCCCAGAACACTGTTCTCCCTACACCCCTGTCCCAGAACACTGTTCTCCCTACACCCCTGTTCCAGAACACTGTTCTCCCTACACCCCTGTTCCAGAACACTGTTCTCCCTACACCCCCTAGAACCTTATTAAATTGAATGTATTGTGTGCCATTTAGTTTTTTTCTTTATTTCAGGAACTGTAGATCCTGATAATCAGTTGCTCCGATATCACGCCAATATAACAAAGTAAATGTAATTCGTTACTGTACTTGAGTAGCTTTTTTGCATATCTGTACTTTCTTGTTCTGATTGGCGCTTGGTGGCATCACCAACATACAGTTCAGCATCAGTTCACCACTGCATATAACGCATCATACACACCAGATAACACACTATACACATCACATAACACACATCATATAGCACATCACACAATAACGCGTTCATTTAAAAACAATATTTCTGTCTTTCCTTCATTGCATTCTTTTTCTCATTCATTTAGTCCATCTTTGCTTGCTTCTTTCTTTTTCTTTCTGTTCCTTTCTTCCTTCCATTTACAGTACGTTTTTACATCTACGTCATTTAGCAAACCCCCTTATCCTTATAAACATCTTTTCAGCGTATTTTACTCCTCTTCTCTCAGTCCATCTCCTTCCCCCCGTAGAGACGCTTCTTATTCGTCTTCTCTTCATGTCGACTGAGCCTCGTTCTGGAATCCTCTTCTTCTGAGTCCACGGCACTTCAGCCTGAGAGTAACCGCGTGGGTCGGCGTGTAATAATGTGTAATATTGTAAAACTTCGTTTCGTGTGTTTCTCGCTGTCTGATTTTATCTTCCTTTTTTGTTTTTAATCTCGGAAAAGAAAACAAATAAAAGAAATATCTCAGACACTTTCATCAGAAGTGTACCGTTCCTTTGTGTTCTTTTTTTCTTTCGCAGTCACACGGAGCGAGACACGTTCATGGACATGATGGTTTTAAAAATAAAAAATAAAATGGTTTTGTCTGAACATTAGGTGATAATTCACTCTTTTGTTTTTTATAATGACTCAGAGGGAATAAGTGGAAGTAGATGAACCTCCGGTTCCGAAAAACAAAAAAGCCTGCAGGCACACAGCACACACTGTGGAGTTAGCTCAATAGACTGCGCGGTCCAGACCTGCTTCTGTGCCAGAAATATTGCACAATCGCCACATTTGTGTTTGTGACAAAAGACAGCGACAAAAAAAGAGCAATTTATTCGAGGTCCTGAGTGCACCGAGACAATTTCCTCCACAGTGTGAGTGAACCCAGAGCTCAGACACAACATGATGTTTGCAGCATAAATCCCTGTGGAGCAGAAAGATTCAGGATTTAATGGTTGATATACGTGTTTTCTTCTGATTGTGTGTGTACTGTAGTTGGCAAAGTAGCAACAATCACTTAAACCAAACAAGCACGTCAATCAAAAGTAGCATTGCAAAATTCCAGGAATTTTCAAGACTGGAAAACATGGGAATTACTGGGAATAAACTGGGAATTTACAAAATTGCAGGGTAACCTATAACAGGGAAATACAGAGAATTTAGTGCAATTTTAGTTGAATTTCTTCCCTGAATCACATGCGCATAGCACACTTACTACAGGGGTACTGAGACCACGCCCCTTACCTGCACTGTGCAATCCTCAATCACATGACACATCATTTCTTCAATCCTGCACACAAAACAATGTCCCAAAATGTCTAACTTGGTGAGTATTTACATAAATTACATAATTATATACATTTATGTTTAAAACTTCCTTGTGCTACATAAAACATAGTCCACCTGTGTGCACCTTCCTCCACTCTTATACGTCACCCGATGATCCTCCTTCTTCTTAAAATACGTGTTCACCACTGCTATTTCCATCCTTTTAGCAAAATCTACCACCATCTGCCCTTCCACATTCCTCTCCTTAAAACCATACCTACCCATCACCTCCTCATCACCTCTGTTCCCTTCACCTACATGCCCATTAAAGTCTTACCAATCTTTCATCTGAAACTCACTTCTAACTCACTCCAGAAATCTTCCTTCTCCTTAATCTCACAACCCACTTGTGGAGCATAAGCACTGATGACATTTATCATCACGCCTTCAACTTCACCTCCACTGCACTCTTACTAAACTTCTCCATCAGGATCACCCCTACACCATTTCTCTTTCCATCCACACCATAATACAATATGCTGTAAAGTACCGTAATTTTCGGAATATAAAGCGCACCCATATATAAGCCGCACCCACAGAATTTGACAAAGATTTTTATTTTGAACATAAAAAAGCCGCACCTGTCTATAAGCAGGTGTCTAAACTAATGTACTTTACACAGGCTTTAATGAAAGACACGTTACACGGTGTAACAGGTGAAATATTTTGCGCTTCCTTTAGGAGCATAGCGGTATTTTGGGAAAAGCATGCCACTGCATTTCCCGGTATTACTGCATGTGTGTAAGACCGAGGAATATGTCCTTATTATTTTCTGATGCTCATTTCTAAGTTTCTTTGACTAACCCCTAACGCTGTTGCCAAGAAAAAAAAAAAAAGCACGAGTTTTGGAAACCGTTTTTACTCCCGAAGCCGTGCAGCTCAGAACACAGGTGAGGTGCGTTTTTTCATTTTCGTTTGGAAATTTCATTGGTCTAATGTTATGTCGCTCAGTTTTTTGGCTTAAAGTTTGTGAAACCAGGAAAAGATTATGGAAAAATCCATAAATTAGCCGCTTCGTTGTTTAAGCCGCGGGGTTCAAAACGTGGGAAAAAAGTAGCGGCTTATAGTCCGAAAAATACGGTAAATGTAACATTTAATTACAGGTCACAGGTGCTTAATCACATCCTCATTCACACCAATTTTGCTGGGTTCTGTATAAAATGTATGAACAATCTAAAAACACTGGCCATACACAATAGAAAGACTCAGAATAGTACATAGTTTTATATAAGGTTTTTTTTTTATTATGTAAACAGTTGAATGCTGGATACACGAATTAAGAGATGATACTGAGGCCTGATCTGTTTCGATGCCAAAGCGGTCCGTAGAAAATTACACTGTAAATAGTTGTGGGGGAAAAAAAAACTACTAGTGAAAAATCCACAATATTTGTGTCCAAAAGTATAGGAGTCGTCTTTCCCCTCCAGGACGCTGTTCTCCATTAATCGGACCTTTCTTTAGACACCGGCGCTATTTGAGATCGGGGGGAGCGCAGTCATCTCTCACCAGCACACCGACTGGAGCTTCAATAATCATCATCATCATCATCATCAGAGTCCAACACTCGCCGCCTGTTAAACTGAAAGAGAGCGGAGGGGGTGTTCTAGCAAACTTATAATCAATTATAATTTACATTATATGGACAAAAGTATTGGGACATCTGACTTTTTCAGCCATATGGTGTTTTTTTCAAACTGTTACCACAAACCTTTTATAATGTGTCTTTGGATGTGGGAAAAAAAAATAATTTTCTTGGTATTTGAACAAGGAGACCCAAACCTGTTCCAGCATGACGATGCCCCTGTGCACAACGCCAGCTCTATGAAAATCTGGTGTGCCTGGTTTGGAGTGGAGAAGATCTTTCTGCTATGGAGATCTCGCAACCCTATGGAACGAACTGGAACACTGACTGCACCCCAGGCCTCCAAACATCAGTACCTGACTTTATTAACACCCTGAATAAATCTCACAAAATCTCCAAAATCTAGTAGAACATCTTCCCAGAACAGTGGAGGTTATTATAACACCAAATAGAGACTAAATGTGGAATGGGATGTTCAGGTGTCCACAAACTTTTGTCCATACAGTGTATCTAATCCTTAATGCCAGGTGCAGATGGAGTTTTACCTTGACGGTTGTTTTCTTCTCTGTTTGTTGACTGACTTTTTCAAGAATCTCTATTAATCCAGACTCTGAGATCTGAGAAGAGGATGATGCAGACCTTAAAACATTTCCATCACAGAATTCTTTTTTTCCCATTTATTTAATGCAGCTTTGCTTTTACATCATACAGGAAAAATAAACGACCCGAAACTAGAAAGTCTATATAAAGGCCTATACATTTTATTAAATAACATACAAGTATACAACTTTTAATTCTTACTTATTAGTCCTTCATGATTCAGTTCATTTCCTTTCATTTCTTCTACTATATGTTCTTATTCCTCTCATTCACATTTCTTTTCTTTTCTGACTTTCATCCGGCTACGTTCCTTTGTCTGATCCCGTCTATGCTTATGTTTATACCATTTCTCCTCAATGCAATTCTCTTGCTTTCCCTCCTTTCTTGCTTTTCCTCCACCTTTGACTTGTCTTTTTTTCAGATTTCCTTTCTTCTATTACAGTCCCTACTATTTTCATTCTTAATTTTCACATTTTCTTTTTTGGTCACTTTTATCCTTCTTTCCAACTTTTTTTACATACTCCTCCTACCCAGTTTTTATATTCATTTATTCATTTCCATTTATACTATTCATTTTATTTTCTTTTTCCATGTTGTTTGTCTGTTTGTTTTTATCTCGTTTCTAACATTTATTTATTACTCCTTAGCTCCTCCCAAGTCCTTTCTTTTTTATCTTTTTCTTTAATCTTTTAATTATTCCTAGCTTTCTTTCTGACTGCAATTCGGTCCCCTTTTTGTCTTTTGTGCTCCTCGTGCTCACCTTTCCCCCAAGCTGGCCGAACCGAGCCATTTGTATCAGATAATTCTCCACTGCTTTTGCTTTGTCAGGTTTCACCAGCGCCAAGTTACTCACTGCAATCAAACACAGAAACGAGTGAGGTTCAGCAGAACAGCACCACCTGCTGGTGCACAGAGGAACTGAGTCACAACAGCTAGTAACCGTGTAATGTTTAAGATATGGGGGGGACAAAATTATTGGGACACCTGACCATAATAATTCCACAAACCTCTTCCAGCATGACAATGCTCTTCTAAGCAAATCCAGCTCTGTGAAGATATGCTTTGCATAGGATGGAGTGGAAGATCTCCTGCTATAGAGCTCTGACCTCAAGCTTACTGAAGTCTCTAGGATGAATGTGCACCCCACGCCTCCTCACCCCACCTAACATCACTTTATTATCCACATGTGGCTGGATGATCCACAAATACACTCCAAAATCTAGTGAAACATCTCCCTAGAAGAGTGGAGGTTATTATTAGATCAAATGTGGTTCTTCAAAAAGAACATACCAATCTTATGGTCAGGTGTCCACAAACTTTTATCCATAGAGTGCACTGAGAAATTAAACTCACATCTCGCACGAGCTGATTGATCTAAAACCTGGGCCAGTATCGTGTTCCTCATTTCGGTTTCTCTGTGAGGAGGAAATAAGACTTCACACAATTGAACAACCCACATAAAAACTTACGACAATTATAAATCAAACACAGCTGCTGCAGATGTAGTGAAGCTAATGATGTAACTATAGTGTCATACCGTTGCTTGGCTTCCTGTTGTCCTTGTTGTTCACCAGATGAGTCCTAAAACATAAAAAAAAAAGTTAAGCTGTTTTAATATAAACTATTGTAGCTGTTCAAACAATTCAGACAAATGATGAAATAGTGTGTTTAATGTGTGTATGTTCATGTTCATCCAATGCAACAAATCACACATAATTCATGATCATAACTGGCCATACATTTTAAAATGGCATTGAGGAGTCCGATGTTTATACAGCGTTTAGGCAGAACATTATGACGTTCACTAGTGAAGAACACTAATGATCTCTTCATCATGGCACCTGTTTGTGGGTGGATTTATTTATTAGGCAGCAAGAGCGAGTTTGACAAATTGTGACGTCTAGACGTCTGGGTCAGACCGTCTCCAAAACTGCAGCTCTTGTGGGATGTTCCTGGTCTTCAGTGGTCAGAATCTATCAAAAGTGCAGCAGGGAAGGAACAAAGGTGAACCGGCAACAGGGTCGTGGGCGGCCGAGACTCACTGATGCACGCTGATGTGTTCTGATCCAACAGAGAAACTCCTGTAGGTCAGATTGCTGAAGAGGTTTATGGTGTTGATGCTCGAATTTCTGATAATTTCACTGTAAAGTCCCTTCACCTTTTGAACTGGATTATAATTAATGAATCAACACAACAAATTCCATAATTATTGACGCTGGAGAAGGCAGGAATCCATATTTTAAAAATTACTTATTGGTGCAAAATGGTGTGGATTGCTCTGTAATGCCCCCTAGTGGACCAATAAAGTTTGGATTTTTTTCCTCTCCGTTCCTCCATTTTTGCATTCTACAGTATCTTCTGTGTTACCAGGTTTCCAGAGTTTCAAGTTCCAGACGTCATGTGATGGGTTAAGATCGATTGTGATTGGTCGTAACATCATACCACGAATACGACTGAAGATTTCAGCTATCATTTTACAAATACTTGTATATAAACCTGATATTAGAAATGAGTTTATTAGAGGGATAGCGCATGTAGGACGTTTTGGAGACAAGGTGAGGGAGGTGAGATTGATATGGTTTCGACATGTGCAGAGGAGGGACATGGGTACATCAGAAGGAGAATGCTGAGGATGGCGCCACCAGGAAGGAGGAGAAGAGGAAGACCAAGGAGAAGGTTTATGGATGTGGTGAGGGAAGACATGTAGGTAGTGGTTTTGAAAGAGGCAGATGTAGAGGACAGGGGGTATGGAGACGGATGATCCGCTGTGGCGCCCCCTAATGGGAGAAGCCGAAAGAAGAAATAGAAATAAACCTAATAAATCCCACCACTAACAGATGCCACGATGAAGATATAATCAGTGTTATTTACTCACTGCATATAATGTTATAATGCCATAATGTCATGCCTGATACTGTACTGTATTTGGCTGAATGACAATAAAAGCCACTGGATTTGACTTCAGTAAAAGTTAAACTCCTCCTTCCACATTTATTTTCATGTAAGAGTGAAAAGGTTCTCGCTTCTAAATGGACTTCAGTACGAACAGTAAGATTAGTGATGTATGAGAACTCTGTATGAATAATGGATGCAGACCTCAGATCAGATCAGATCAGGAGACACAATGAGAGAACCCATACTCTACACACTCTTCAACTTCCAGCTTCACGTTCATCACCCTATCAGAAACTCTCTTCACCTCCACTACACACTTACTGTACTCTTCCTTCAGAATCACCCCTACACCATTTCTCTTTCCATCCTCACCATGATAGAACAGTTTAAACACCTCCAATGTTCCTGGTCTTACTCCCTGAACACACAACATATCTACCTTTCTTTCCTCGTAAGAGTGACCTGACCTGTGCAAATCTAATGACTGGGTTTTCCAATTTAATCAATTACTCATTTTAATCAATATAATAAAAAAGTATTAAATGAATGTGATTTATTCTATTTTAATGTTAATATATTTAATGTTATTCAAAAATATCATTATAAAATATTATTTTAAATAATACAAAATTTTAATAATAATAATCTGCTTTAACAAAAAAATAATTTATGTTTTGCATTTTGCCCCATAACCGTACCGAAATTGAACCGAACCATGACTTGAAAAACCGAGGTACGAACCGAATCGACAATTTTGTGTACCGTTACACCCCTAATTATTAACTTATGTGTAAATGTGTTTTAGTTTTATTTCGATGTCAAGCCCCGCCCCCTTTTCCTGCTCTGTAAACTAGCATAAAAGCTAAGTGATGTTTGCTAACTAGCATCTCAATGGCAGGCTAAAAAAAAATATGCGCCACGGCTAGAAATAAGCAACTAAACCAAGAAGAAGAAACGAAAATTTATAAATTATATATATATATATATATATATATATATATATATATATATATATATGATCATTTTGTTTGTTTTGGTTTGTATGGTTTGGTCTAAAACGTACCTTCCCATATCTGTATATACAGTAGGAAGGCTGGAGTCTGCCATGCTGATTTTGGTTTCTAGGCAGGTTTAGAGCCACTTACCCCCTGTTTTGCCTGCAGTTCTGCCATCCTCTGCCTCCTAATAGCCTCCAGTTCCTCATCAGCCATTTTTTCCAGAAGTACAGTTTTAATCTGAAGTGCTTCAAGAGATTTAAGGCCCAAATCTGAGCCCAAGTGCTATAGAAAGGTGTGGAAGCCAACCAGGCTGAAGTAATCACACCCAGAGCAGTCAAACACTCAGTGTAGAGATGCACGATCACACCGATTCTTATTACAGATTAATGTCGTTTTTAATTGACGAAATCTGTGTTCTGGAGGAAAAAAAAAAATTATTATTTGCTTTAAAAGATTTATTTATCGATTGTAGTGATGGGAAACAACCAGTAAAAGTGCTCCCTTTAAACTTGAAGTACAAAAGTATTTGCCTTCAAATGTATTTAAGTATCCAAAGTACTATGATTTTTCATAGCTATAAAGTTCCTTTTAGCATTTTTGTCACAAGACTCTTTACTTAATCAACTCAGTTTATCTGAAAAGACTCTAATGTGACTCTCAGCACACTGATCTATTAATAAATTGATATTAATGAGTCAAACACTATTCTTCTTCTTCTCCTTTTGGCTGTTCCCATTAAGTTACGCCACAGCGGCTCATCTGTCTCCATACCCCTCTGTCCTCTACATTTGCCTCTTTCAAACCAACAACCTGCATGTCTTCCCTCGCCACATCCATAAACCTCCTTCTTGGTCTTCCTGTTTTTCTTCTTCCTGATGGCTCCATCCTTAGCATTCTCCCACCGATGTAACCCATGTCCCTCCTCTGCATATGTCCAAACCATCTCAATCTCTGAATTTGTCCCCAAAACGTCCTACATGCACTGTCCCTCTAATAAACACGTTTATAATCCTGTCCATCGTCATCACTCCCAACGAAAACCTCAACATCTCCAGCTCTGCTACCTCCAGCTCCACCGTCTGTCTTTTACTCAATGCCACTGTCTCTAATCCATACAACATCTCTGGTCTCACCACAGTCCTATAAACTTTCCCTTTCACTCTCACAGATACTCTTCTATCACAAATCACCCCTGCTATCACTCTTCTCCACCCACTCCACCCTGCCTGCACTCTTTTCTTCACTTCTCTAACACACTCTCCATTACTTTGCACTGTTGATCCCAGGTACCTGAACTCCTCCACCTTCTCCACCTCTTCTCCCTGCAACTGCACCACTCCACTGCCCTCCCTCTCATTCACACACATGTACTCTGTCTTACTCCTACTGACTTTCATTCCTACTCTCACCACAAATCACAATATCATCCGCAAATTAATTAATGAGTAAGGAAGTTTTTCCTATCCGGCTTGATAGACCGAATGTTAGGAAGTTTTCCTCTCTAGCTCGAAGGACCATATAAGGATTCTCACTATCTGGTGTGCGCTGATCAGGGGATTGTACTCACCCTAGCGCGTCAGTAAAAACACGATACAGGATTTAGAACACTCTACTGGGTATAGAATTGATTGTATATGAGGTGATTCTTCCTGTCTTCTGCTTGTTGCTGTTCAGTGGGTTGTGTGATGCAGAATGCATGCCGTGGCTCCGTGTTCTAGCCTTTTATACTCTTGGTGGAGGACGGTGTACTGTGATGTCACGGGTAGCCTGTCATTGCTTGGTAAACTGTATATCTGCCTCTAGTGGTAAAGCATGGAAATACACCATGCATAGCATATTTGCTTCTAAATCTTAGCTAAAAGTCTGTCGGTTTGATCTTGGTGTCGTCTTCAACTGCTATCTCTGGTAGATTAATGATTCGGGTAACTGGCCGTGTGTATAATCGACCTTTAACGTTGACCTCTGCAGACCTAACTTGTCCATCTGCTCCAGGGAATGTCTTTGACACTCTCCCGATCAACCAACTGTCTCCATCTACGTCGTCCTATGTATTCATCTGCAGGGTATATCACTTGATGTAAAGAGCTGTCTAGCCGCCCCATGAGCAGAAGATTTGGAGTGATTAGGTCTAAATCTGCTACATTGGAGTAGACATAACCTGAAGGTTTGCTATTAAGGATTCCCTCTATTTCGATAAGTACTGTTTGAAGAACTTCTTCTGTTACTGTTTGCGCACCTACTACTGTACGGAGGGCATTTTTAAGAGATCGGATCTCCCTTTTACAGCTGCCACCAAAGTGAGGGGCATTAGGTGGGTTAAACCGAAATTCGATCTTCTGTTTGGCAAGATGCCGTTGAAGTTCTTGGCTGCAATTCTTTAAGGCATCTCTAAACTCTCTCTGTCCACCCTGGAAGTTAGTGCCTTGGTCAAATATCAGTTCTGAGGGGGTGCCTCTACGTGCTATAAATCTCCTCAGAGGCAGGAGAAGGGAATCACTGTTTATAGCTGTGAGAAGCTCAATGTGTACACATCGAGTTGTAAGACACTTAAAGATTATTCCCCATCTTTTCTCTAAACGCCTGCCTATTTTGGTTTGGAAAGGTCCAAAACAATCCATACCAGTACTGTTAAAGGGTGGTTTATAAAGTCTCAAGCGTGCTGGAGGAAGGTCAGCCATTTTAGGGTTCTCAGGTTTAGCCTTCCACTTACGACATTCCATACAGTTATGCTGGGATTTTCGAATTGCTTCACGACCTCTTAGTATCCAGACACTTCTCCTCATTTCAGCAAATACTCGTTCTGGTCCTGGGTGGCACAGCTTACTATCATAGTCTTGAATGAGTAATTTGGTGGCTCGATGATGAGGGTCTAGGACAATAGGGTGAACTGTTTGGAGTTCTAAACCTTCAGCACGACTTAGGCGTCCTCCTACCCGTATAAGCTGACTGGCTTTGTCGAATTCTGGGGCTAAAGTGAGTAATCTACTTGTAGGGGATACGGGCTTACCAGAGCTTAGTTGCACGTATTCTTCTGGAAAACTATCTTGTTGAATATTGCGGAAGAGGAGATGTTCTGCTGTCACATAGTCCTTAGCTGTAGGTATACTAGATTGATCTAAGTCACTTGGATGTTGTTGAACTATGGCTTCAACAAGGTCTTTCCAAGAGTGGTACTCACTAGGGTCTAAGGGCTTTGATGTTTGTGTGACACCACAGAATATACTGGCTCTCCCTTCCACTTTATCTTCAGGGGTCTTAAGAGGTGGCAGGGTTGGCCACTCTGATTCTGCTTTAAGTAAAAAGGGTGGACCTAAACTCCACCTGTTTGGTGTAACAAGTTCTACTAAGCTACGCCCCTTTGTTAGATCATCGGCTGGGTTTCTGGCTGTATCTACATATCGCCAATCATGTGACTCAGTTAGGTCTTGGATTTCTGCTATTCTAGTGCCTACAAAGACTTTAAAACTGCAAGATTCAGATCTTAGCCATGAAAGAACTGTAGTTGAATCGGACCATAAGATCGCTCGGCTGATCTTAAGAGTGAGTTCATTTTCGAGCAGCTTCGGTAGTTGGGCACCAATAAGGGCTGCACATAGCTCTAGTCTAGGAATGGTTTGTTTACGTTTAGGGGCAATTTTGGATCTGCCAATCAGAAAAGCAAGCTGTATTCTACCTTCTTGATCTTCAGTTCTTAAGTATGCTACGTCACCATATGCTTGCTCTGACGCGTCACAGAAGATATGAATTTGTTTCGTGGTATTGGACCTATCCATATCTGGCGTAACATAACATCGGGGAAGTGTGACCTGAGAAAGAATAGGTAGTTAATTCTCCCATTCACACCAGGCTTTCACTAAATCTGTGGGCAACATGGGATCATCCCAACCCCTCTGTTTGTTCCACAACTCCTGAATTAGAATTTTGGCGCAGGTGGTGAATGGAAGGATAAATCCCAAGGGGTCATACTGTCTTGCTACTATCCTATAGATGTGCCGCATAGTGGGTGTGGTTTTGGGTGTTGGGCGGTGTTTGTAACTGAGTATATCTAAGTTATAATTCCATCTCAGTCCAAGAGTGGATTCATGGGGATCGGTCTTGTCATATGATAACCAAAGCTCAATGCTATCCGAACGGGCCTCTTTGGGGAGATGATTAAGGACTCTTGGGATATTACAGGCCCACTGTCTAATCTCAAACCCACCACTAGCAAGAAGGCCACATAACCCATCCACTACTTGCTTGGCTTCATCTGCGGTCATTAAGCTTTTAAGACAATTGTCTACGTAAAAATTTCTTTCTACTGTCGATCTGAGAATATCGTTAGGTTGGGTGTTGTCGAGAACATGGCATTGCAAGGCATAGATGACACAACAGGGGCTACAAGTTGTGCCAAAGGGTAGTACTTGCCACTCATAAATACCGGGAAGGTTATTGGTTTGAAGGTCACGCCATACAAAGCGAAGGAGTGGTTTGTCTTCAGGCAGTAGGCGGACCTGATAAAACATACCCTTAATATCTCCACTTATTGCTACGGAATGTTCCCTGAAGCGCGACAGCACTCCTAAGAGGGAAGGGCTAAGTGTAGGTCCAGCAAAGAGGGTAATTATTCAGATTCTGGCCTACGTGTTTCGAAAGAACAGTTGAACACTACTCTTTTCTTCCCATTATGTTGTACCATGTGATGTGGAATGAACCTTAACTCTTCTTCGGTGTTTACAGAGTCAGTGGTGAGTTTGACTACATAGCCGCACTTCTCTAGTTTCTTAATCTCTTTGTTATATGCTACTGCCTTTTCGGGATTCTTTGCCAACCGTCGCTCTATACTACTTAAGTTGGGAATAACAGAGTCGTTAGAGGTACAGAGATGTGGCATATTAACTTTCCTTAAGAGGGAGGGTTGCATAATGATCCACTCCATCTACCGTTACTATGGTTTTTCTGATTTGTAACAGATCCATTGCCACTTGATCCTGCTTTGATCGCGTGACTAATTTCTCATTTTTGTGTGGAATAGTATCACTTTGCCAGAGTCTCTCTACGTTTCGGGATAGTTCTTCCATTTGGGGAGTGATAGAGATATGTAAGCATTGTTGAGGCTGTATCTGTTGCTGCAGAAAGCACGTTGGACCTTGTAGTGTCCAGCCTAATCTAGTTCTAATAGCTGCTGGACCTCCAGGGGGTCCTAGGCATACAGGCTCAACTGGTGTTAAAAGGTGGGGATGGTCTGCTCCTATCAAAAGGAGGGGTTGTACTTTATCTATGGGCTGTAAAGGAATGTCCTTTAGGTGTTGGTATCTCTGCTGGAGTGTTGCAATGGGATACGAGTGTTTAGCTAAACCTAGCTAAAGTGCTCAGAGGTAAAGGCATTATAGATCCAGTAACTCTGTTGGGGCTGTGATATAGAACGTACTCTAAAGGAAACTGCCACCCCATTGAGTTTCTTGATATCTTGTCTAGTTCTTAATGTTAAATCTTCCTAAATCTTTTGTCCTTGTAACCCTTTCTCTAAATCCACAAACACACAAGGCAACTCCTTCTGACCTTCCAGAGCAACTTGCAATGATATCAATTATAACTGATAACTGTAATTAATTGCAATTATAACTGAGCAGCTGATGGGTTAGGGCCTCACTCAAGTTCCCAACAAATTGGGAGCATGGTGGTGCTGGGATTTGACCTAATACTCATTCAGTCAGAAGTTAAACATCTTCACCACTGAGCTACAACTACCAGTTGATCGTATCATGATTATTTGTATATCATTTATATAACCAAAATTAGTTTTTCCCCCAAGAAAATATGTGCTCGTTTGTTACAGGTATATGCTACAGTGCCAGAATTTGTGTTCAGAAAAAAGGATTAATCCAAGCGTTATAACCATCACTGGAATTGCATACTGATGGTATCATGGTCATTTGCATATAATTTGCATACTAAAAGATTTATTGCTGCAAACAAGTACTCGGGTCAGAATTTTTGTTCAGGGGGAAAGAAAAATTAGCTAACAGACGCTCAAGTACTGTATGAAACCCACTCCTCTGAACCCAAGGCTTCTTCCTTAAACATTACATAATCAGGAAACCTCTCATTAACATGTTTCTTAGTTAAAAATAACAACTCAGTTTATTATGACTTTTTCAAATATTTTGTAGAACATCCAGCACGATCATTGAAACAAGGAACTACCTTCTGTAAAGAGAATTGTAGTAGTACAGTGATGCACAGTTGTATAATAAATAAAAACATATTTACTGTAGAAATAAATAATCAAGGATCATGGACCTAAAAACCAAAATACTATGATTGCTACAGAACCTCAGCAAAAAAAGGAGCTTTGGTGGTGAGTATTTAAGTTTCCCAAATTCCTCATATATCTCCAGAGTATGTATATAGATGACTGGTACGGTGATTCCACTCACAAGCAGACATGAGATTAATAACCTGATTGCAATATTTATTTTATTTATTTGGCAATGTAACATTTTTCCATCCTGTCACATCAACTAAAACATCCCTTTTACTTCAGGACCCATTAGACAGCTGCTTTAATATGACCCATACAGATATACAACAGCAATAGTGATATCTTTCACATTTAGATGAGCGTATTTGTGCGGCAGCAGCCAGGCATCAGGACCAGGCGGGTCAGTGTGATTGCGTTTGGTCCATACTCATGTTAACTCCCCCTGTAGGTGCTGTAGGAGAAGCGACTCAGGAGCAGTGGGATGTGGAACTTCTGAGACGCATCAGTGATGGTGAAGACGATCTGCAGGCAAGGAGTTCATGTTTTATGACATTGTAATCAAAACGTATTACTCATGAGACCACAAATCAATATTTTCCTTTTCCCTTCCGAGTGAAAAAAGTGCTGAGTGGGGGAAAAAACATTCTTCAAGGGTTTTTCAAGGGGTTTAGAGATTCTCCTTGAAATGTTTCCTAAGGGTGGAGGAAATTATATGATCAAACAGGGACTAAATGTGGAATGCAATGTTTAAAAAGCACACACCATACTTACGACCGGAGGTCCACATATTTTAATTTAATTAATTAAATTTCATTAATTTCTTTTTATTATTGAATTAAATTGTTTTATTCGGGTTAAAGCTTAATTATCGCTCATGCAGCACACTCCTAAAATCAAACAGAACCTGTTCTAAAAATATAAAATGATTTAATTCAAAGATGTAACTAAAAATAAAATAAAATATGAATTCCTATTTATTATAAATAAAAAACTGAGAATATTGGCATGTGTATTTGATTCCAGTGTGATGTACTAAAGTGTGTTGTCATGAGGAACACAGGTCCCTAATGAAATATTGAGCTCCCTTTATGTTATAATGCAGCAACCTGGCAACCACATGAGCATTTAAACGAATGGCCCCTATAAGGATTACATCCTGAAAGATGGTTTTTATGTGACTCTTCCCCTACTTACCTCAACGTACGGGTAGAAGCAGGTTTCCCCCAGACCCTCCCAGTACTGACCGGTCTCAAAGCGCATTTTATAGGTACCAGGACTAAAGGCATCTTTAGTGATGAGACCTGGACAACGCCCATCACTGTTTGTAGTTCTACAGGAAACAGGTTTAATAAGAGAATATGTTACATTACATCAGTGGCAGGTCGTGCATTTTACCCCTAGGCCTTAATACCATCATTATGATGCCACATCTATAAAAAACATCAATATTAAAGAGTGATGCAGTAAAACAGAGCGCTGCATCACAGACAAGAATCTCATACAGTGAGAATAAAAATCATTACTAAAGCACGAAACCACAAGAACACAATTTATCACATCTCCTTTCACTGTAGCCACAGCTGCATTGCCCACATAGATCATATCCAGCAGGAGCATCGATATTAACCTCATAAAATCATCCGGGTTTTTCCGTAAATCCCTTTGCATTTTTTTTTCATTTTTTTACAAATGAAGGCAAATTGTGTTTTACATAGTTAACAACAGTTTTGGATGACATTTCTTCACAACGTCCAGCTTTTTCTTAAAAAAAACATAGTCTATGCTTTAAAAACGTAAGTAGTTGATTCTGAAGAGAAAGCCTTGCTGGTCCTGACAACCTTCCACAACCTTCCACTGCGTTACATTATACCATATTAAACTTTTACCCTGTTGTTCGATGGTTCCATGTTGACGTGGTAGGATCCAGGAAGTACAGAATGATGCTCATGCCGGCAGCTGGTATACCTCGGCCAGTGTTCAGCACATGAGTGGTGAGAGGGCTCGGTGGCAAGACGCTCATTTCTGAACACTACAGCATGGACATTGTTGGATTTGCAGTTATTTATTACATCTGTATAAATAAATATTACATTGACATTTGACCAGTTTATTGGTTTCTGTTGATATTTAGCATGAATAAGTATCAAATTGCCCTAAACACGTAAAGAAAATGTCACTTTCAAAGGTTTTGGATGTCTTTTGATTTTTTTTATTAGTTCACAAATCCAAGGATTAAAATAATTACTACTATGAGGAAGCGCATGTTTTTTACATCCCGTGTTGTTGACGCTTTCGTATAAACTGCTTTAGCTGTAAAAGTTAACTTTGCAGGTTTCTCTCATTATCAAATCACTGCTATTGCAAAAGCCTCTGTTTCCCCAAGTTTCACCCAAACACAGATCTACATACTGTTCTCTGAATAAACCATCTGAGACAGAAGGTTATCAGGACATGTTTAAAATCATGGTTTGGGGGTTAAAAAAAATGTTTTTTATGGCATTTATTCGAAAAATGACATTGCTTTATATTTGAAGATAAAAACACTCCATATGGTGGTATTTTTCCCTTTTTTTTAAAGTCATTTGTGAGATTCCCGATCACACACTGAGCATTACAAGGAAAAGCATTAAACTAAGAGTAGTAATATTATTAGCAATATCCATCAAAAAAGACCAAAACTACCTGGTTTTGATGAAAATTAATCTTCTTAAAACTCTAGAAAGAGTTTGGTAAAAGGGAATTCTTTCTAGCTCTTTTGTAAGGTGTGGCATATGGGAGATTTGCATATTTGATCATTTATGTAAATTTCTTGCCTCATGTAATAAATATAAATATGGGATATTTTTTTGGGATTACTTTGGTAAGATGTTAACAACACGTGTCAGGGTTTTGTCGAGGGTCGCACCTGTCTGTCTGTCTGTCTGTCTGTCTGTCTATCTATCTCTCAAAACAAGCCACATGAAGATTAGTCATAAACTAATGAACAATAGTTATCTGTTGTTTATTAATTAATTAATTAATTTTACCTGATTTGCTGATAAGAGATGATCTTTAATACGCTGTAGTCTGGTGCTCATGTGTATTCCTTGGCTTTTCTAGCCGTTTTAAAAAACCTACAGAATGAGCAAACAGAATGAGTTGAGATTAGGTTATTATACAGGTAGGAGACACATATTTATAGTTGATTTCTACAAAACTACATGAAGGTGTAGGAGCTAAAATCCAGCTCTGGGACAATTCAATGATCATTGTTCAATAAACAGAATATATAGCTTATATAGAAATGATATTGTGTGTGCTAATACTCATTGAGTAAATGCATTAGTTGTGTACTTACTTAGTGTGGACAGTGTGGAGGAGAAGTGGATCCTGCAGGAGAAATGCAGGTCAGTGATCTGTCTATCATTCACCTGTCAGTGCAAAGTGCACGTGCAGATTCAAACAAATGAATGGCTACAGGTATAAAAGTATTTGTTGTTCACTTATGCCCCTACCACAGCATGCAAAGTGCTGAAAAGGGTCTAAAAATCATAATCCAATGCTCAAGTTACTAAAAGAACTCCATAGAAATGGGTGTAGATGTGAGAAGTTCAAATCAGGAAGTCGGGAATTATCAATCACGTGACACGGAGAAGGCTTCTGATTGGCTGGTTGAATGTTAAGCTTATTTGCATTTTATATAATTATTAAATTGTAAATTATATGCTTAAATATTTTAAAATGAAATACAATTAGCATTTTTATTCTTTCCATATTTTGCCCTTTATCACAGAACCCGATTTTTTTCTATCAATCCACCATATATACAGCTAGTAAAATAAGTATTGAAAACATCACTATATTTCTCAGTAAATATATTTCTAAAGGTGCTATTGATGTGAAATTTTGACCATATGTTTGTAAAAACCCATGCAATCCACACATATAGATGTCTGTAAATGAATGATGTAAAATGTCAAAAGGAAAAAGTATTAAACTCATGAAGAAAGAGAGGAGCAAAAAGGAATGGAAAGCCAAGACAACAGCTAAAATCAATCAAGTCCATGTCAGTGCAAATTAATACCAGCTTGTTCAGTCCCAATTTCTGGCCTATATAAAGGTGTCCCATTACTAAGCTGTCACACAAGAAACATTTTATGACGGGTAAAAACAAAGGGCTCTTTCAAGACATTCATAACCGAATTGTTGCAAAACGTACTGATGGCACTGGTTACAGAAGGATTGCAAAACTACCGAATGTTGCAGTGAGCACTATTGCGGCCATAATCTGGAAGTGAAAAGAACATCATTTTACCATAAACTGGGAATGACCAGGTGATCCTCGCAAGATTTCAGACAGAGGAGTAAAAAATAATTATCAGAAGAGTTGTTGCAAGATATTATCACAAGAGCCAAGGACCACTTGTGGAGAGCTTCCGAAAAACTGGTACAATTATTTCAAAGAAAACAATAAGTAATGCACTCAACCACCATGCCCTGTGTGCACGCTCACCATGCAAGACTCTGAAGGAAAAGCATGTTGAAGCTCGTTTAATATTTGCTGCACAATATTTAGAGAAGGCTGTGAAATATAGTCTGGTCAGATGAGACCAAAATTTTGGTCTTTTGTTGTCATAATACACACCATGTTTAGAGGACAAATGGCACTGAACATCACCTTAAAAAAAACCATACCAACAGTGAAGTTTAGACGTGGGAACATCTTGGTGTGGGCCTGTTTTTCAGCATACGGTTCTGGCAAACTTCATATATTTGAAGAAAGGATGAATGTACTGTGAAATTCTTGATAAAAATCTCCTGCCATCTACCAGAAAAATGATGAAAATTTAAGCAAGGTCCCAAACACACAGCCAAGGAAACTCTCAATTGCCCAGACAATCACCTGACGAATCTAATTTAAAATCTATGGAAAGAACTAAAGATCAGAGTTCATAAAAGAAGCCCACAGAACCTCCTAAAGCTGTCATTACCAACAAAGACTTTTGTATGAAGTATTAAATACATTTCAGTAAGTGTGTTAACATAATATAATCATTTTGTCACATTTTTACATTATCACACAACGTAAATTATGGACCTCTATGGTTTGATATATATATATATATATATATATATATATATATATATATATATATATATATATATATATATATATATATATATATATATATATATATACACATACAGGAGAGGAAAGGAACTATTTAAAGAAAGAAAGAAAGAAAGAAAGAAAGAAAGAAAGAAAGAAAGAAAGAAAGAAAGAAAGAAAGAAAGAAAGAAAGAAGGCAGAATCCATTTATCTTTTAAAATGAAATTAGGCCGTTTCTGGTCAAATATAATACAGTTTATTGAAATTGCAATAGGCATAATACAATATTCTCAAATTTTCCCCTCACAAAAAAAGAAAGAAAAGTAGGGAGAAAACAAATTTTAAGCTACAGCTTCTTATACAAATGTGTGCCTTACAACTTTGTGGTATTATTTTGATTCAGAGCCACATATGGCTGGAAGAGTCAGTTTAAATAAATACTAAGCATTGACGAGAGAGAACAGAAATAGTAGATACATAAGCATAGACAGCATCAGAGAGAGAAAGTAAGCTGGATGAAAGGCAAGGAAGAAGGGAAATGTAAAAATAGAAATGTAAAGGAGGGAAATAAGAACAAATAGTAGGAGAAAATAAAGAAACTGAATTATGAAGGACTAATAAGTAATGAAAGGTGTATACTTGTATGTTATTTAATAAAAATGTAGAGGCCTTTATATAGACTTTCTAGTTTCGGGTCGTTTATTTTTCCTGTATGATGTAAAAGCAAAGCTGCATTAAATAAATGGAAAAAAAATTCTGTGATGGAAATGTTTTAAGGTCTGCATCATCCTCTTCTCAGATCTCAGAGTCTGGATTAGGTTTCAGTAGGGTTTAGGTCAAAGCTCTATAGCAGGCCACTCAAGATCTTCTTCCCCAACCCAGGTACACCATGTCTTCATGGAGCTGTTTTGTGCACAAGAGCCTTGTCTTGATGGAACAGGTTTGGGTCTCTCAGTTTTAGTGGAGAGAAATTATAATTCTACAGCATCCAAAGGCATTGTATAGAAGGGTGTACTTCTAGAATTTTTCAAAAATTTTTGGTCACATTTTGGGGAAGGAAGTCATAAAAAAACAACAAACTTTTGGCCATATAGTGCAGCAACCGATTAGCTAACTGTAAACCAGCTAATATTAGGTGTTTGTGCGCATCTGTTTTAGTTCTTTGTTTCAATTTCAGTGAAGGGAAAATAATGTGACAGGATCCAAAGACATCCTATACATGTATATTCTTGGGGGCAGTGCAAGAGGTTAGAGAGGGATAATACATGGATGTAACGGCCAGTGTCCACAAACATTTAGCCATATAATGTAGCTACTGAATAGCTAATTGCAAAACTAAATAAGATGAGGCATGTATTGTCACATACACATTACAGCACAGTGAAATTCTTTCGTTACATATCCCAGTTTGTTAGGAAGTCAGGGTCAGCTATGCTGCAGCACCCCTGGAGCAGGGAGTATTAAGGGCCCAAAAGTGGCAGCCTGGAACTACTAGGGCTTGAACCCCTGACCAGTCGTAACCCAGTGCCTTAACCACTAAGCTACCACTAAATGTGGAAATGTCCCCAAACTTTTGACTATTGAATATAGAGTATATTTATAATGTGAATTAACTAATTTAACACAAGTTACCTTTTTATTAAATTCTATTACAAATATATATATTTTTTATTATTATTTTGTTATTATTATTATTTTTTTTTTAGCTAATTAATTTTTGGTTTTGGGACACACACACACACACACACACACACACACAACGTCAAGCCGTCCTTTCGCATGTGTCGATGGTCCGACGTCTGCTATTGGCTGGTTGCTGGAGGGGGCGTGCTTTAGAGCCTTTGATTGGCGGAGAGATGAGGCTCGTGTCTTCACTCCAGCCAATCACATTCGTTGGTGTCATATCATGGCGACCTAAATGTCAGCGTGGAGTAATTCACAGTCGCAAGTTACAGCCGAGCTTTGTGATTAAATGTAGATTTTTTTTGCAGTGTCAATTTTTAGAATAAAAATAAAAATATAATTGTAATTATGCCGGAAACGAACAGCCAAACGGTCTCGATGGTCACGTGCACGGCGCCAGTGAACATCGCTGTTATTAAGTACTGTGAGTGTGTGTTATTGTTTTTTTTCTGCGTCTACATTCAGATGTTTACTTTTTCAGAAGTTGTGCTAAAGTGCTCTGATGTTTCCAACGCAGGGGGTAAACGAGATGAAGAGCTGATCCTGCCCATCAACTCCTCACTCAGTGTCACTTTGCATCAGGACCAGGTGAGATGATCAGCTGCTTCACCTTATTGAAAAAGCCCTGGGAGATATTTCATTATATGAACCTGCATCTCTTATTACTTCATAATGATCATTCGTCCATGCTTGTCACGTGACCCATTGACTAATTGATGCTGGTCACATGATTCATTTGATTTATGGAACCTGGGAAAGCAGCAGTCTGGTCTAATGTAAGTGCATATCATTATTTCAATTTGGATCCTTCCCAGGAAGTAAATAAATCCTGAGTGAGATGTCACCATATTCAGACACCATTTAGATGCATTAACAATTCATTATTATTGTACCTATCATAATTCTTTTTGAAGGTGGGATGAAAATTGATTCCAATGTAAACACAGGCAGGAACCTGAGGTCAGGATCGAATTGTGGACCCTGAAGCTGTGAGGCAACAACACTATCCCTCGAGACACCATGCCATCATAATTTGCCCTTTATCTCATTCATACAACTGAGCATCTATGGGGTTAAGGGCTCTTGCTCAGGGGCCCAGGAGTTGCAGTTCGGTGCGGCTGGGATTTGAACTCACAACCTTTGGGTCCAATGCCTCAACTACTAAGCTACATTTATTTCTATCATATCATCAAGATTTTTGCATCTGAAGGTCATGAGTTCAAATCCCAGCCACACCCAGCTGCAGCTCCTGAGCTCCTGAGCAAGAGCCCTTAATCCGCTCAGCTGTATCTATTAAATGTAAATGAATGATAGACAGGTTTACAAGATTTGTTCTATATGTATCACATGTCCTGCTGAACCTGTCAATATTCTCATAAATATAGATGTGCTTCTTTCTTATTCTATTTCTTTTTCAATTTTTTTTTTAAATCCTACAATATGTATATAATACAAAAAAAATCATTGAGGAAGTTTAGATGTATGCTTTATAATCCAACTCCTTAATGAATGTTGTTATCTGTAGGTTCTTAGTATACAGTAGAGTTTGTAGGGAAAAACATACTAAAAAAAAACATACTAAACTTACTATATGTAACATGGGAGAAGTTTGCGTGGGAATTCACAATGATGCGCTTCTTTCTTCTGTTTTATTTTGAAAGCTTTTTCTCTTTTTATCTTCAAACATGCATCAAAAAAGTGTGATTGTTTTTATAATCCACTATCTGGCATCCTGTGTATTATCTTTTTTACTAGCTCCTGAAGGCTGCATAAACATGCGGCTGAAGTTCATGCGGCTGTAAATATAAAAAAAAATAAAATACTGATCCAGTCATTTCCATTTCCAGCTTAAAACAACCACGACAGTCGCATGCAGCAGAAATTTTCAGGAGGATCGCATCTGGCTGAACGGCAAAGTAGAAGACATCAAGCAGCCCAGATTGCAGTCATGTCTTCGTGAGAGTACGCTTCTGTTTAAACGGCACACAAAATATCAGACAATACAGGCAAGCTGTGACACCCCGTAAAAATAAAAAATGACCCTTTTATTCTGTTCTGTTCTCGACCAGTTCGAAGGTTAGCGCGGAAAAGACGTAAGGATGAACACCCAAATGCCGAGGTCACGCTTTCTCATCGGGTGCATATCTGCTCTGTGAATAACTTCCCTACAGCAGCTGGCCTGGCGTCTTCTGCAGCTGGATATGCCTGCCTGGGTAAGTTCATAATCACTGAATTAGATTAGATTATTTTAGATTAGACTCAACTGTATTGTCATTGTGCAAAGTACATGTAGAGAGCCAATGACATGCAGTTAGTATCTAACCAGAAGTGCATTAGAAGCCTGTTTACATTAAATAGCGATATGGTAAATGAGTGTTTGGCTCCATACGTACTGGGGTGATGGTGATTAATGTACAGAAGGTGTATAAAAACCTTTTAAAGGAGGTATAATATACATATACGCCCAAATATATACATGTACTACTTCTGTATTTTGCAAACTTCGGCTGAAGCTCTTGAGTCAGCTCCAGAAAAATAATTACCATTGGGAAATTATTGAGTTTCTCAGCATATCATTATTTGTAAGCAAAGTGATTTATTTATTTATTTATTTTTTAAGAATCAATCCCACAATCTTTTCCTTAATTAATCTATTTAACATAAATATTACTTTTTGAAGCGTATGTCATAAATATTACATTCATTACGCTCCTGGGAAACGTTTAGCTCCAAAAATTTTGAAATAAGTGTTTAATTATTGTTGTCATTTTAATACATTAAAATAAAACTAAACAATTGCCTGTGATGTCTACAGAAACTGAAAAAAGAAGGATCTTTTGATTTTTTACATTTGTGTAATAATACAATTACAAATTAAAAGGTTCTGTACAAATATCAAATCACCTATGATCAATTATAAAGCAGTAAAAATACAATAATAATAAGAATAATAAGTTAAATGTTCTCTGTATGTTGTTATATCTCTAAAAAGTGTAATTATATTGTAATTTATCACAATATTGATGTTAGAATGGCCCTGGTTTAGGTTTGTATGTAGGCATATGGTTTCCATTTGTCTGATATTTATTAATTTTTATTCAATTTTTTACTTCTTAATTAAAATTTCTGTGAGTCTGATTCCACTCTTATCTTAAGTATGATCTCTACATGCTTATTACATGTTTTGTTATGAGTGTTTACAGTGCCGTTAACGTGTCCGTGTCTCTCTCAGTGTATTCGCTGTCCCGTTTGTTCGGTGTGGACACGGAGCTGTCGGTGGTGGCACGCCAGGGATCGGGCAGCGCCTGCAGGAGTATGTATGGAGGCTTTGTGCAGTGGAAGATGGGCGAAAGACAGGACGGGAAAGACAGCATGGCTGAGCAGGTGGCACCAGAGACACACTGGCCTGAACTCCGGGTTCTCGTCCTGGTTGTGAGTCCTACCAAACAATCTGGATGTTTGTTACAGCTTTTTGTTTTATGTTACTTTAGGTATAGATGCTGCATTGACACTTATTTTTTTCAGTTGTTAAATTATCGAATACTTGAATGCAAACATTAGATGTATGCCTATGTATAATATTTCTGGAAGGTCATGTAAAAGGAATTGAAATGATCTGTCTTTATTTATAATTAAAAAAGTCAGTTATATTAATCCTGATACAAATTCACAATATAAATTTTTTTTTTCATAAAAATATTCGCCTTAAAAAAACAATGATAAATTTATAAGAAACCTAAAATATTAGTAAATTATACTTGGAATTGTGGTAAAATAATTATTTAAATAATTACATGTAAAAAGTTGAATATATTTTGTTATTTAAGTAAATAATTAAAACAATCATTGATCTAATAAAATACAATATAGTAGATTGAGTATAATATGCAGCGTCAAAAGGAACATGCACGTGTCTTAAAAACCATAAAGGACTAGAAGGTGTAATAATTATATTAATTCCTATTATTTCTCTGCATGATGTTTTAAGTTTTCTATTTGATTTAATGAATTTTTCTTCTTTCAAATTGTATTCATTCACACCACTTATCAGATCATAAGGCTTAATTATTAATTAAATATACAATTTATGAATCGATAAACTGTTTAAAAAATTTTTAAGCTCGATTTTTCCTCTTCGTTCAGGTCAGTGCAGAGCGGAAGCCCATTGCAAGCACTTCAGGCATGCAGACGAGCGTACAGACGAGCAAACTGCTGAAGGTTCGGACGCTAAACACTGCCTCAATTTCAACCTGCTAGTATTAAAATAAACTCTTTTTGTTTGTAGAGATGACAGCTTGGGAAATATTTGCTCTTTACAGCACCGTGCGGACAGCGTGGTCCCCGCTCGGATGGACGATATGATCGAGGCCATTCGGAAGCGAGACTTTGCGGCGTTCGCTGAACTCACCATGAAAGACAGCAACCAGTTTCACGCCACCTGTCTGGATACGTTCCCACCTATCTTCTACCTCAATGACGTTTCACGCAAAGTCATAAACCTGGTGCATCGCTACAATCAGCATTACGGAGAAACCAGAGTGAGTAGGAAAGTCTTTTATATGTTTGGGCTGCAGTCATTTTGAAATTCTCAACAAGAAAATTACATTCACAAGTCCATTGGAGTATGAAATCCAATAATAACCGGTAGCTACTGTGGGTCGGATCGTACTTGCAGATAACCGATTAATCAACAGCATTTTAAAATGAATACTGGATTAAAAACAAACACCACTCCATGTAAAATAGTACTGAACTTTATTACCAAAAAAAAAAAAAAAAACAGTACCGAATCATGAAAATGTGCTAAAGAAAATAAATATAAATATATTATTTACATTTATAAATATTGAGAAAAAACATGCATTCAAACTGAAACAAAAAGTCACACTTCAAATAAATAAAAGCAGTTACATCCAAAATAAATAAAAAGACACTGCACATGGCATCAGCGTTTCGCCTCTTGAGGACGCTCTTGTTTGTGTAATGCAACCCGGAAAAACTATCGGTGTCGATTTTACATGTACATTTGCGCCATTTAGCAGACGCTCTTATCCAGAGCGACTTACAAAAGTGCTTTGAGTCTTTATCAATGAATAAATCAACACTGGTTCTCAAGATTACAAATTTGACAACTCTGTTAAAAGGATTTATTTATTTATTTATATTTTGCCAATAGCTGATAGGTCTAGCAATTAACAATTGGTGCCAATTAATCTGCAAATCCAATGACTCAGTCGAACTCTAATTATAATTCACAAATTCCCAACAAAATCTTACAGACAGCTGTTTGAATAGCACACATACAACTTCTGTGTTCCATGCATCTAAAGTGCTTTATAGTCAGTTTCAGAATTATTGGCACCCTTAGTAGCAAAGGGCTTTTCTTTTTCATTCTCCAGAATCAATTTATTTCAAAGGGTTTATTTATTTTATAAGGTATTTTCAGTACACTATGAATTTGGTTAACCTCTTAACTATTCCTGTCAGAACAAAAATCCCTTATTTTTTCACGAGAAATGGCGTCGCTGCACGGAGAGCACTATATTCTATCTATTATTTATTCTTTTATAATTATGTAATTATATTCATTAATGTTTATTTATTTGGTTATTTATTATTTAGATGCTATATTAAGCACATTTTGATCATCATACAGTATTTTTTTTTTGGGTTTTTTTTTAAAATTAAGATTAGTTTAAATGGAGTGCTCACACGCACACATTTTTTTGTCATGCTGTTTTTTTTTTTCCCTCATTCAACCCGTAGGATGTGAGAAAAGAATTCCAAAAATTAGGTTTTGTAGAGGTTTAGGACATACATGTTGTTTTAAGCACCAGTCTGAATTATTTTTGAGTGCCTTTTTCTTATCTGTTAAATCCTTCAGGTGGCGTACACCTTTGATGCAGGACCTAACGCGGTGATCTTCCTCCTGCGTGACAGCGTGACAGAATTTATCCAGACCGTTCGCCATTTCTTTCCTCCAGAATCTAACGGTGGCGAGTAAGTCCTTTATTTTGTTTATTGTTCTCCAGCATTATGTTCAGTTCCCTTTTGTGCATTGTTGTAAAATGATTGCATGATGTGTAATGTTTTTCTAACTGTAGGTTTGTAAAAGGACATCCTGTACCCTCTGCCTCGCTGTCTGACGAGCTGATCAGAGACATCGGCATGGAGACGAGCCCGAGAGGAATCAGCTACGTCATCAGCACTAAGGTACACGACTAAGATCCGTGAATAGCAAGTCAAAAGGGCTTTGTTTTCGCATCAGTTGTTTTTGAACACAAAAAACTGCCGTATGTAAACTATGTAAATGATGATACACTATATGGACTGAAGTATTAGGACACCTGACTGTTCCAGCCATATGTAGTTCTTCTCCAAACCTCCAAGTTGAAAGCATACAATGGTAGAGGATGCATACATTTTGCCTTCATTTGCCCCTGTGCACAACACCAGCTCCATGAAGATATGCTTTACATGGATTGGAGTGGAAAATCTCCTGCTTTAGAGCTCTAACTATATTGAAGACCTATGGAATGAATGTGACCGTTGACTGCACCCCAGGTCTTTTCAACTCACCAACATTAGTATATTATTTTTTCGAAACACCCTTGTGGCTGAATGGGAAAAAATCTCCACATCCTTCCCAGAAGAGTGGAGACATTTTTTTGGGAACATGAGATTGAATTCTGACAAAAATCCAACATAAAGTGTGGGAGTATCTTTATTCATTTTATAACCTTGCTCGGGATTTCTATTACATTTCTAACGTTCGGCAGACTCTCATTCAGAGACTGTTACCATCAGAGGAAAACTCTGCAGAAAGATGACTATGGTGACCTCTGGCTGAGTGTGATTTCCTCACACAGTGTACACGTCAATCAAGCTGGTGGATAATGTCATCTGTTTTTTCATCATCAGAGTGTTTACACACGCCTTTTTAGTGTTTAGATTATTTCATAATTTAATGGAAAATTAAAGCAACTTCAGCTGTCGGTGTGTATAGTTAGTTCCAGAATTATTGGCACCCTTGGTAAGATGGGTAAAAAAGCTCATAAAAACTTCATGTTCACTTGAATTTCTAGAAGTTTCCGATTGTGACCAAAATATCTTTTTTTAGATAAATCTTTTTACATAATTTTTATAGAATCAATTTCTCACACAAACAATATAAGAATGAACAGTGATTATAGAGAATGAGATGTTGACACTGATGATTAAGTGGATTTACCATCATTTTTAATATTGTAAAGCATATTATTTATTGCATATTAAAAAAGAGCAAATCAAATAAAAAAAATAGTTTCCAGTGTGCCGATGATTAAAATTAGGACGTGAATTGATACTGGAATGTTTTTAAACCTGGGAATTAGAAGTTTATTCTGCATAGGGTGAGTAAATTAAAATGCATAACTACAGGGTGTAACTGTACCTTTACCCACCACGACATCTCACATGACATGAAGTACAAAACCTAAAGCTTTTTTTCTTTTATTGTTCCTCAGGTTGGCCCTGGTCCTTGTGTTTTGGACGACCCAAAGCTTCACCTGTTAGGTACAGATGGACATCCCAAGAAAGCTACCTGAGTGAAAATGGGCTTGATGCAGAATATCTACTTCCCCAGAGTAAAAAAGCAATTAAGATATAAATGATTTACACCAAGAATTATTATTATTATTATTATTATTATTATTATCTATAATAATAAAAATTTCTGTATGCATTTATGTGCCCAGGATTTTTACCTTCTTGTCTTTTTGCATAAATATTTCTGTCAAAGTATTTTTCTAGATTTTGGAAAAAAAATGCTATTTGAAAATACATGTACTGATCACATGATGGTGTCTGTTTTTTTCATATTAATTTGTTTTGTAGCTGCTTTCTTTATCAAAGTGTCTGCCCTTATTTACCTCTACTCTGATAATCAGGTAATAAAAATGATAATAGATGCTGGAAGCAATATCAACACGGGCGTGTAAAACTGGAACTGGGTCAGTGGTGTTTATTGATGATGTGACTGTTGCTAGACATCAGAGAATGAACTCTGAAGAATGCAAAGATATAGTTCCCACTCAGATCCAGTCAAATGCGGCAAAATAGATAGAATCGGTCCGTCAAAGTACAGATGGGAAATGCCCTTAAATGGCTGAGTGGCAAACAAGCAAAAGCTGAAGGTGGCTGTGGTAAAGTCCTGGCAAAACATCAATAAAGAAAAAAAAAAAAAAAGGGATACTGAAAATAAACCAAATATTTCTGATTACTGTATAGACATTTGTTCAATTATATAGAAGATTGAGGTATTGTGTAATAAAGTGCTGCAATGCTTAAAGTGATAGATAGATAGATAGATAGATAGATAGATAGATAGATAGATAGATAGATAGATAGATAGATAGAGACAGACAGACAGACAGACAGACAGACAGACAGACAGACAGACAGACAGACAGACAGACAGACAGACCAACCAAACGATAGATGCATACATACATAGACAGACAGACAGACAGACAGAGAGATCTCTTGTATAATAAAGCTCTAAACTATTGTTCATGGCTCCTTATATAGGATAATGTTTTTCCAGGGTGCCAATAATTCTGTAATTGACAGGAGGTAAACTGACTGTCAGTCAGAGAGAAAACTAACAGAGAGATAAAGTAAGTGAGTTACAAACTTAGAGACTGCAATAACTCGATTCGAGCAAGTATAGAGGACGTGACTAGTTCCCCGGGGGGCGGAGCCTGAGCGCCGTGGCCACGCCCCGCTTTGTTCTTTAATAGCAGAAGAGTTTAAGGTGCGTGTTGAAAGCGCTGTGCGGTCGTGTGGCAGGAGGAAGCAGCAGATCGGTGCTCTCCAAAACACTTTAGCGACAATGGGGAAGATCGAGTGGGCCATGTGGGCTAATGAACAAGCACTGGCGGCTGGACTCAGTAAGTAAACAAAACTTTCTACATGTTTCAATCCTGCTGGGTCTGTAATGTGTAGCTGAGATTGCAGGAGAAAACCATGTCTCCAGCAGGACCACTCCGGACTTTCAGATGTATTAGTTGTAACCATCATGCTGGTAGATCCAGAGTACAGTTTTAATGGAAATGCAGGTGTGCTGTGTTAACACCTGGATAAAGGTGAGCTGTGGTCTACATCAGTGTTTACTGCACAACCCAGCAGGATTTTATTCCAGGTTATTCTCAAGCATGTCTTATCTTTTGTGATATTTATAAGGAAGTGCAGTCGGGAATAAAAGTTTTTTTTTCTTTCCAACTTCCCTGTTTCCAGTTTACCTAACCGGTGGCATCGTAGGAGTGGCAGGTCAGTTCAGAGACTGGCAGTATGCTGCTTTTGGGATGTATCCTTCCACTTCATGCTTCAACAAACATGTTTTTAAGCAATAATCTCACTAATTATTACACGAATGAGTGTGTTTGCCAGTTAAATAGGTTTAGTGAAGTCTTCTAGGGTAGTCGACATAATATTTATGTAGTGATAATACAAAAAAATTAGAAAATTATCCTTATGAAAGGCATGTGGTAGTAAAAAATATATAAGCAATAACGTTTTTGGTAGACGCTGAAACTGTATTTGGTAGACGATGTTATCTTGAGCTACCAACCTTTGGGGCATTTCTAAAGAGCCCAAATATGGTGGGTATTTGGTGCTGGGATTTGAACTCATGACCTTCAGATGAGATTTCCATTTTTTTTTTTTTTACTGAACTACCACCACTATGCTTCTAAATCTTTAAAAAGTCCAGTGTTGTATCAGTCCAGGACCTGGTGCAGGTAATTGCATCCAAACGTTGGCCTACATTCCTTGCTCTATGAACTCACCCACACCTTTGTATTTAGTTTCATGCTTATTACTGAGTAATTAACCATAAATGCTCAATCGTACACCAGAATGTATTTTGTTTACTGGCCTTAATTGAGGTGCAGAGCTGCGGGTGTGTTTGTGTGTTTGCTGGAGTATCCGAGGAGCAAAAGAGCCAAAGGAACCAGTATGGGGAGAACGTAAGTGCTTCACACAGTATATCTTTCCAGGAAATAGATATAATAGGCGATATAATGAAACCTGTATTTGTTACGTGTTTACGTTCGCAGATGTTTCGTGGTTACTCAAGCAGCAAACATGTCACTCAAGGCTAATAATAAAACACTTAAAAATAATCATAAGCGTGGTAAATGCTGCTTCCTGGTTAGGAAATCTCCCGCTCTTGTGTTGGTTCTTCAAATTCTGAATAATAGAAAAATATTTGAGAGAAATTTAGAGTTTATTTTTCTAGAAAACCTGTATTAAGCATTTTAACTGTATCTTTGTGTATGCAAGCTTATCTATAATAAATCTGTTATTTATAAATGTCTATCATGAGGAAGTAAAAGGTATTTAGGCGTTTTCTTTTTCTTCTCTCTCTCTCTCTCTCTCTCTCTCTCTCTCTCTCTCTCTCTCTCTCTCTCTCTCTCTCTCTTTTTCCAGCGGTCAGTATTGCTTCACTGTGTGTGTGAAGGCATTCGGGCCCCTGACTAGAAATTACTACGTTCGAGCGATACTTCTTGCGGCGTAAGTCAAATCCTGTGCTCAATGCATTCACTCTATAAAACACACGAAATGCCTTTGACACCAGGTGAGAAGTTCAGTGCAAATTCTTTTTTTACATTCACAGGCTCAGTGTTCCTGGAGGTTTCATGCTCGCTACAGTTTTGGGCTGTGTGTGTTTGGGAATAGCCAGCCTCATCTACCTGTCTGTGAGTAACCTTTCTGATTTATCGGTGTTTTGTCTAGAATTCCTTCCTTAATCTTGTTGATCGTACTACCAAATGGCTTACTGGAATAGGAAATGGTAATACAATGTGCCTCAGTGTGAAAGAAGGAAACTAAAATAAAGAAATGATTAATACATCTCAGGAATTTCCTAACACACACACACACACACACACACACATTTATTAGCACACATACTGTATCTGGAATTTACACCTTTTGCTTCATGTACAGCTAACAGAGCTGCCTAACCAGATCTAATAATAATAATAATAATAATAATAATTTGGTTACAAGGAAGAAAATTTATATCCTCACTCAGCTTAATTAACTGGAACGTGTTGCTTAAAATTATGAAAGTGAAAATAACAACCGAATTTAAAACCGAACTATCAAAAAAGTTATATTTCATGTTATACAGTATATCTTCCTTTATTAATTCTCATTCTCATTGTGCGTGTTTTGCTTTCCATCCAGAAATTGTGAAACCGTGGTCTAAAGTTAACACTTCTTGTGCACACATTGTGAAAGGTTTTACAGTTAAAGAAATTTAATTCGATTCATTTTTATTAGTTTTTAACACTTTCAGAGATTAATAGGATATAAAGTATTAGAAAATAATGTTAGTTTAGTGCCAATAGGTTTGTTCCTTATAATAAGTTTATCGCTAATGAGTGAGTCGGTGGTGACTGTGGCATAGAATAAACTCCCTGAGGTGGCATGAGGAAGAATCCTTGAGAAAAACCAGACTCAAAAGGGAACCTGTTCTAATCCACACCGAACACCGAATGTCAGTTAAATTTCGATGTTCTATCATCGTTGAAACAAAGGCAACATTCATTTCAGGGTGTGAACTTTGGAGACAATTTTAGGCACTTTAGACTATTTGATCTGCTGTAATATGAAGCCCAAAAAAAACGGTGCTTTGTAAGAAACCTGGACAGAATTGCTGACAAATTGTGATTGTTCTTTAGTAAATTGTGACTGTGAATTGCTATAAAGAGGCCACAAGACAAATTTTTATAAATTCAACCAGGAAGCTAAATATAAAGATGATTCATGAGAAGTCCTGGCTGAACTTTAGGGTTTGTCTGGACATTGGGAAGTGGGTACTGTTGCAACAGAGGCTACTTATTTTACAGATTAAATATCACTAGTGTAACCTTAAACAAATCTTGACAGACATTTCAGAATTTCCTGCCAAATACTGAACAACTCATGGGCTCAAATAACAAACTTCCTGGCCATGGATTTAGAAGCATAAGACTTGTACATTGTTATATTTGCCTCAGGGGATGTAGTACATCGTTCTTTTACCAGAGTAAAACTACAAATCTCATGTTATTTGTGTAAAAATACAAAATTTCTCTTTTCTGAATGGAAGTAGTGATGTATCAGAACTCTGTTTGCATAACGGATGCAGTTTATTGCTCCCTTCTCCTACATGCACATAATCTCACCAGAATCGTTTGGTCAACTTGTGCCCTCACCACAGCTTCTCATTTATGTTTTCACTTTACAGTAGAGAGGAACGGCACGTGTTTCTGACACGGAGTTGTGTCAAGAGTAGAATATTATGCGTTAGTCCACATATTTCTCCACATACTTATAAAATTTACTTAAATACACTAAAAACACCTCCTTAACATCCACTTATTATCCGAAGCTGAAGCTTTGCTCTGGAATCTTAGATGTACAGGGATTCAATGTCCGAATCTTCTTATGGTAGTCCAGATCTCTAGCCATTGATCTAAATTTGCTCCAACATTTTGGCTCTCAGGAGTGCTCCAGGCAACTGAAGGTTGTAGGTCATCCTACTTGCTAACGCCTGATTGAATGCTGCTTTAAATCTCTCTTCTCTGTTGCTCCACAGGCTGCCATTCATGGTGAGCACTGGGAACCCATTTTGCCGATAGAAGAACCCAGCAAACGCGTCCCGCCTAGCATCAAACAGCCTCCTCAGAACCCACCACCACGCCCTCCTCCTGAAGTGCGCAGGAAGAGAGTAGACGATCTCGAGGCTGCTTCTTACGTCAATCCCGCAGCTGTGACTGCAGACGAACAATGAATGACCAAATCCCTACCCTGTACAGATTCTTGTTCAGCTGCCATACCAAGAGAGGACTGTACACACACACACACACACACACACACACACATGACTACTGAATGATTTTGTCTAGATAAATGACATTTTAAGCTTTATAAGGTTTTGACGCCGTAATGTCGTGTTACTGTATATTTGTATTACAGTGTTTATAAGATACTTCATAAGAAGGCGTTCTGACACTGATTACTCTGCTTCTGTTGCACTATGGAGATGATTTATCTTATAGCTTTGTACAATTGAGGGCGAAAGTTTGCACACCCAGATCTTACATCTAAATCATGAAGCCAGCAAGATGTTTAATGCAAGGATTTTACTTCAGAGTTTGATCTGGTTTAACATTTGAATGAGGCAAATTGAAATACATTATCTTGGGTTTGTGAAAACAAGGTGCAAACTTTTAAGATTCCTAATTGAGATGATATGAAGATGTGAGATTTTCTTCAATCTGCTGCAAATCCAGAAACCTAGGAAGTACACATTTCTCGCATTTAATTGTACACTGTATATCTAAGTATTACTTTTCATGGGAAAATGGCAGTATGCATGTCATCCCAGACGATTTTCCTGCTCAAACACACCAGATTGAGGGGTGTATAAGGAGGAAAAATAACCGAAAGGGCTGGAACTCGAGACCTTTTTCAGCAAACAAAACAAAATGAAGGCAAATTGTACTGTTGGTTAATAATCTGATATGTAAATGCAAATTGCTTATATGTAATCAGTCTGTCAGTGTATTTATATTATCACAAAGTATTTTATATTTGAATATCTACGCTGTTCAGAGAACAATATATATATACAACTGTAAAACGAACTATGTAACTCTTTTTTTAAGTTGTAATAAATATTTTTATGCTTATAATATGTTCATGAATGTGAAAAGAGACAATCACTTCGGGTGGTTAGCAATTGTGTTTGACATCTCATAGAATAATGGGTAAGTATCTGAGGCGGCTTATAAGAATAGACAGAAACTTTTTTTTTTCTATCATTGAAAACAAAAACAAAAATCCCAAGATGGCCGCCACATCAACAGAGTACACACTCGAAAGTCTTTGTAAACCTGTTGAGTAAACATATTTAATATTTTCAGCCCAACATTATTAAGACAATACAATTCACAAATGAGTGAGCACGTCTTTGGTAAACATCTGCATTTCCCTCCGAATTTTAACATACACCAGGGTTTAGGTTTTACTTCTGGTTTTTTTTTTATTTTTTTCTTCATTCTCTTTATTTCACCCAAATTGCAAAAGATGGGGAAATCCTTTCGTTCCTATTTTTACAGCAGCACGTAGGCCATGAAACAACCTGAGGCCGATGGACCGGAGTGGTGAAATGGGTTTCGCATCACATATTTAGCAAAAAGGAAACTGCTTTTCTGTGTTAAGCAAATAACATTAGTAACATTTCACTTCTGCCCCTATTACTCTCTTGAAGCCTGGGGGGGGGGGGGGGGGAATGAAATTTCTAGCGTCAAATGGTGTAACTGAAAACAAATCTCTTACTTCTTTACCAGAGGGAAGAACAGACACAGACCTTTACACACACACACGCACACACACACACACACACACACACACACACACACACACACACACACACACACACACACACACACACACACACACACTTCCTCTAACCATTTCATGGTTGATTAGCAAGTCCTTGTCACACTCACAAGGGACTTGATGTAAGATAACTTGCAGGCAAACCTCACACCTTCAAAAGCTATTTAACCACAATAACTGATGATAAATGATTTTCAACACACACATCCTAATTCAGCATTGGGAGAATTGCAGGACTGAGACAGTCTTTGTGTTTTGCACTGGAAATTCCAAGATTTAAAACATTGAAATTTGTACTCCAAATTAAAGAGGAAGCTTTATATGAACACAAATCTAACAACATGAAGAAGTTTGGAATTTATTTTTTTTTTTTTAATGGAAGACTTAAAATTCCCCCATTGATAAACATTACATAGTGGCTCCTGTCTCCAGAAAAGGCTTACTGAAGAGCGATTGTTAGTGATTTGTGGCAAAATTTGTTAATGTTTGAATCAGTTTTTTTTCATTATATCTGTGCTTCCTACATTTGGGATGGATGGAAATAATGTTAAACGAATAATCAAAGATGAAAAGTTGGACCCATAAAAAAGGTTTAATTATCCAAACAATGAATAGGAATAAAAGCTACGTTTAGTAATAACCATTTTATGATCGGTTTGTGATCGTTTTAATCATGTGAAATATTAGAACCTGCGATCAGAAACATTAGTCTTGAACCTTTCAGATTTTGACAGACGTTTCTATGAATTTTCACGTTTGAGTTCCTTTAGAACTTCCTCTGTTAGTTTAGTGTCACAGCTGATGGTTTCATTTCAAGGTGACTCATTTCATTTTTACGTATTTTGTGCGGCTAAAAGTATGTGTTCTCCTGACCATCACACTTATGTGGTTGTGCCACAAAGTTAAAAGTGTACAATCGTGTTAAATGCACAGAACCTGGAGCTCCAATCCCAGTGAACAACTTTGGGATGAACTGGAACCACCCCAGGCCTCCTCGATATCTCTCTCTCTCTCTCTCTCTCTCTCTCTCTCTCTCTCTCACTCTCTCTCTCTCTCTCTCTCTCTCTCTCTCTGTCTTTTTGTCTGACAGATAGATATTTAAAAAGATAGATTATATCTATCAAAAAAATTTCCATATACTTTTGGACGCGTGCAAATATTTGGGGTTATTAAAAAAACTGCACCGCGATGCACTCTAGTGGACAATAATATGAAGTACAAGATTTTTTTTTTACGTCCATGTAAACCCCGCCCCCCCCTCTATTACTATTGGATATCTTTGTCAGCAAACAACCAATCGTAATTCAGAGATGCGGGACGCCTCGCAATCCCGGAAGCAAAATCTGCGCGCTTAATGATGACGCAGCGTCCGCTTTGGTGGAGCAAGTGCTTCCGCATGGGCGTCCAATCAGAGGCGTGTGTTGTGGTCGTGCTTCTGTTTGGCCCAGCAGAAGCTGTTCAGAGCCGGTTTGTGTGGAAATGTCGAGCCGATCGCTGCGGAGACTAAAGGGGAAACAGCGCGGACAGGAGGACATAGACATCCGAGACCTGAAACTGACTGATGTGGAAGGTCGAGGACGGGATTTAGAGGAGGAGGAAGGTGAAGGAGCGCAGGAGGAGGAGGAGGAGGAGGATGAAGTCTTACAGCCGGCAGGGAGCACCAACCGGAAAGCGAAGAAGAAGAACAAAAATCAGAAAAACATCAGCAACATTTATGAACTGGTCAGAGATAAACTAGTGTCTAACACACACTTCCTTCACTGCCATGTTTCTTTTCATGCTGCCTTCAAGTGCTCTCTTATTCTGTTTCAATCCCTGTTTATTAGTATTCAAGTGTAAACAAATACAAACCCTGTGTTGATCGATAATATCAAAAATATTTGTATAAATAATTTTGAAGATACGTAAAAAATAAATTTACAACGCAAAAATGTGTACGTGCATGTAATTACAATTAGTTACAAATTAGTTTACACTAATTGTATTAATTGGATGGATCGTACTTGCTGATAACCGATTAATCAACTGAACTTTATTACAGAAGTAAAAAAAAAAACAGTTCTGAATCACAAAATGTGCTAAATGAAATACATATTAATTTATTCATTGATGAAATATAATAACACAATTAATAACTTATAAATTTAACATGGCGCAATCCGTGCAGCTCGCAGTTTCACGTATAGAAATAACGACACCACAGTGATTCGCCTCTAGAGGCCGCTCTCAGCGGACCGCCGGAAAAACTATCGGTATGGATTTTTGCCAATGACCTCTATTAGTAACTAAGGGACATTTTAGTTTAGAAAGCCAAACTTTCTTATTAAATACAATATAATATGAGTAAAATATATATTTCAAATTTAAAACTTTAAAATATATCTCTGGCATTGTTCAGAGGGCCTTCCCAAATGTGGGGGCTGGCTGTAGTTTGGGGATCCCTGCTATTCCAGGCTGCTGGAGATTTTGGGGGCGAGTCTTTATAAAATATTTGGATTACCGGTTGATGTAGAAATGTTGATAAGGAGATGGAACATGTGCACTTTGCTGTCTTCCGGTTCACTGCAGATGGTAGTCGGTGCACCAAGTCACTCTATTACCTGCATTTAATTCAACGATAAGCTGTAATGATCAACATTATGTGAACAAATGTATTGGAACACGTGACTTTTCCAAGCCATATGTGGTTCTTACTTAAACTGTTACCACAAACTTGGAGGCACACGATTTTATTGGACATCTCTGGATGTAGAAATTCTTCCTTCCCACTTGTATTAGGAGACCCAAACCTGATACAGCATGACGATGCCCCTTTGGCACAAAGCCAGCTCCATGAAGATGTGGTGTATATCTCCACAAGCACACTTCAACATGTAGTGAAACATCTAGAAAAGTGGTGGTTCTTCTAACAGGAATCTAAATGTGGAATGGGATGTTCCAATCTTATGGTCAGGTGTCCACATGCTTTTGTCCATTTATTGTATTTAGTCCCATAGAGCCAAAGATGTATGTTATCGTATTTTAAACACCATATTTGTTTCCAGTACAACACAGATATGCTGAGCTCATGCCCTTGTCTTGTACCTTTATTTAATTTTATTTATTTAAGGGTTTAATGGTTTTAAAATGGTTCTTTTCTTAGTTGTGTTTATGTGTACTGAATTCCAGATTGGTGAAGCTGCTGATCCCGATGGCACCAAGACGCAGAGCGAAGAGGAGAGCATCCCGGCACCAGGAAACCAAGAAAAGGTCTGTAAATATTTGAAATGTAACGAAACCTGTATGTTTGAGTGACTGTTTGGTCATCACTTTATGTAAATAGCAAGTTATTAAGTGTAGTCCAATTTATTTATTATTTAAAGCAAACGTTTATATTATTACTGCCCTCTGCTGGTTGCAAGGAATATTACAATTATTATGAAAACATTGGCGATTCCTCTTGAGCTCCATGTCTGTAGTTATGTATCCGTCATGAATATAGGGAACAGCAGATTCTGGGTAAATTTACGGGCCATAAATACGGAATCATAATTCAAATGTTGTCCACCTTTACTCCATAAAAGTACTATAAATAATAGTTTTCCTATAATATATTAAAAAGTGTATGGTCATTTTTAAACACACACACTGCAGTTAACAAATGCTTTTATTCTTTATATATTATAGGCACGTTGAAATTCAGTTGTTGTTTTAGACTCGACATGAAAATCTTGATGGAGAGTTTCACTGATTAGCGCTCTGCTTCTTTTTCAGTCTGACTCGAATGAAAAGGCAAGTCATAAGAAAAAAAAGAAGAAGAAGAGAAAAAAGGCTCCTGCCGCAGAGGCACCGGTATGATTGTTTTTTTTTGTTGTTTTTTTCTTTTATTATAATTATTGATGTTATTGTCCTGATTTATCTTTCACTCATTTTGGTAAAGTCGCAGGTTTTCAGAACGGTCAACTGGGTGTTTAGTAGCATAGTCAAAAGCCAAATCTCACAGAAATCTGAAGCCTGTGTGAATAATTTACAAATAATTTTGATTCCAGCTTGAGAAATAAGGTGCTCTTTATAATGTGTCTTTCTGGTTCTTCAGGACATGTGTATTTATATGTGCGTGTTTGTAGGAGGAGCCAGTGAAAGGTGATGACATTGACGCGTTGCTGGAGAGCATTGAGAAGGAGAACAGTTTGTCTGTTCAGAGTGAGGATGGTGGAGTTTCAGGACACAGACCTGTGCTTTATGTAGAACACAGGTAAGGGTTTCATCCTCGCACTGGATTAAAACCGTAATCGTCTGATTTTAAATACAGGTTCACATTCACATGTTTTATCAAAGACACTTTTGAGGACTTCACACACTTCTTCAGCCTGTTCTGATCTGATTACATAAAACACACAATGTAGGGAATTCCCTTTTTTGCCCCGCCCCCCTTTTCAAAACTCCTGTTTTCCAGCCTGCAACTAATACAGATGATTCATGATTTAGACACCGATTTATTTACTTCATGTTCAGTAAGTCACTCAGGCTACTTGTAGGTTCTTCTTGTATTACATGAGGCTGTTGTTACTAGTGGGTGTGGTCTGTGCAGCAAGTTTTTTAGTGATGACCAGTTTCTGAAGGAAGGGCATCATGTTCTGCTTCAGAATGTCACAGTACATGTTGGAATCCATGTTTCCCTCAATAAACCACAGCTTTCCAGCACCAGCGGCACTCATGCAGCCCCAGACCATGATGCTACCACCACTATGCTTGACTGTAGGCAAGACACAATTTCACCACACCAAACCACACACGCTGGACACCATCTGGGCCGAACAAGTTTATTTAAGTCTCATCAGACCACAGGACATGTTTCCATTAATTCTTGGACTAGTTGTCTTTAGGGCTTTTGCTGGGTTTTTTGTGAGCAGCTTCAGAAGAGGCTTCCTGGTACGACGGCCTGCAAACCGACTTGTTGCAGTGTGTGTGTGTGTGTTTAGTCTGAGCACTGACAAGCGGACCGTCCACTTCTGCAACCTCTAAAGCAACGCTGCAGCACTCATGCGTCTGGTTTTTTTTAAGCAGCTTCTGCACCTGACACACAGCACGAAGACTCGAACTTCTTTGATGGACCCTTGCGAGGTCTGTTCTGAGTGGAACCCGTCTTGGAAAACCTCTGTATAACTCTGACTGTTGTACTGTAACTCAGTTTCAGGTCTTCTTATCCTTGTTCTCAAATCCTCAGAGAGTCTTTACCATGAGGTGCATGTTGAACACTCAGTGTTCAGTAGGAGAGAATTGGACTCAAAGCACCAATAAAAGTCTTTCTTTCTTTTTCTGCACTCAGATTTAAAGCCATGTCTATTCAGCTTTGAAGAATATCTCTTCTCTCTTTCTGTCTTGTAGAAATCTTAATCCTGAGACTGAACTAAAGAGGTATTTTGGAGCTCGGGCTGTGCTTGGAGACCAGAGGTTAGTTTCCATCTTTTGGATGTGTAAACATTTATAAGCATTGCTACATAGTCTGCTTTACTTCAATGTTGAAAGCAATGGGAATTTTGTGCATCGTCACATTTAGTGGGTTTTATGGTTGGTCCTTTACGTGTGTGTGTGTGTGTGTGTGTGTGTGTGTGTGTGTGTGTGTGTGTGTCCAGGCCCAGACAAAGACAGAGACAATTCCATCGCAGCACATGGATGACCTCCCCTAAAGACACATGGCCTCGCTTCAGTCGTCCAGGTAAAGCCTGAGAGTGATCAGATTTTTGTTTATAAGCCTGAAGAGGTTTAGAGAATGGAAGTTACAGGAGTTCTTAATTGATTAATTGCTTTCCTATTACTTTTTATGATACAGAACTTTCTGAGCTGTTTATCATCATATTAACGTCCAATGATTTTGTGTCGTATTTGAGGTTCGGTGCGCTGTTTCATGTGTATGCTGTCGTATGTTGGTTTGTAATGGAGGCTGAATTTAGGGTTTAATGAAGCTTTTTTTTTTTTTCTTCTTCCTATTCCACATTTAGTCTACATTTGCGCTTATAACAACCTCCAGTCTTCTGACATTCTATACATTTGTGTGCATCTAACTTTGTAGTAACAAATTTCAGAACAAAAACGTATGGCTTGCAAAGTCTCCAAATATCTTGTTCCATATAGTGTTTTTTTTTTTTCATCTATATAAATAATATTATATCTACATGGCGTCTGCTTGAATCTTACTGATTGATTCTTCCCTCCGCAAGGAATCTCTATGCATTTGCTGGAGTCAAAAGACGGCCTTCACTTCTTTGCGTTTGAACACAGTCGCGATTACCAGCAAGTCCAGTTCAAGTTCTTCGATGCTGTGGAATCTATGGATCCTAATAATATTGTGGTAAAGAAATCAGGGCTGTGTACATTATGCTTCTCAGAATACATTATAAATTATATAAGTCAAATGATTGTCCCTCAACAGGCCCTGCTACAGCTTAACCCCTACCACATTGACTCTCTGCTGCAACTCTCCGATGTGTGTCGCATACAAGAGGACCAGGAGACGGCCAGAGACCTGATTGGTGAGATATCTCCTGCAAAACTATTTTTTTTCTTTCATTTCTTTTCCACTTTTACTTCCCCACATTCCTGCTTAGCGTTTAAGTTGCATCAAGTTAACCTAATTATCATACAGTGGATAATTACATCATGCAATTTGCTCCAAATGTAATTAAATTTTGATGTTCAGATTTGCACAAAAACTTATACAGTTAGATTTTTTTTTTAGTCCGGCCTCATGGAACATATCGGTTAAAAATAACCTTGGAGACAGAAGTTCACAGAATCTTTTTGTTTGAGAAAATGGTCTCAAATCGATATTTATTAAGAACCTGGCATTTTGGTTTCTCTTCATTTATGCACCAATTTGCTTGTAATCCCTTATTAATAAAGAGTCTATGAACCACTCCATCTTGTCAAGGAGCCGACAGACTAGCTGGGATGGGAGGGGTGGAGAATTCCAGTTTGCATCGTGTCCGAATAGTAAAAAAATGTCATGTCTCTCTTTGTAGTTGGGGTAATGTTTGTAATATTCCTAAGTAAAATAAGTGAATAATAAAAAAAAGAACCATGTGTATTTCTATTTTAATGGATTACACATAAACCCGTGTTGTTCAGATTTATTTGGACTCTTTGTACATTTCTACAGGACTTTAATTTGTTGCATGTGGTGTCTTTTGCTAACCGGTGATATGATTATCTAATTAAATCAGCTTTTCTGGATCAATCTGAGTGAGGAGTTGATTTCCCAGACTGTCCAGTTGTTAAGTCCTTTAGTATTTATTTATTTATTTATTTATTTATTTATTTATTATATATAATAAGGGCTCCTCTCCTGTCTATAGCATCTTATGTATTCCCAGAGTGTCCTGTGGTATGTGGCTTAACAATACTATCTTTTCTAAAACATGAACCATCAGATGTTTCAGATGTAGAATAAAAAATTTCCCTTCACTTGATCTAGGAGACCCAGACTATATGAAGATATGGGTTGGAATGGAAAAGGTCCTGCTTTAGAGCTCTGACCTCCACCCAACTGAGCACCTCTGGGACTGCACCCCAGTCTGGATATACTAAGAGCCGAATCCTGCATATTATATATATATATATATATATATATGCAGGATTCACCTCTTGGTTCTTAATGTTCTCTTCACTCATCATTGTTTCATCTTTTCTTGAATCAGATCATTTCCTCTTTTTATTTCTTACTTTGATTTCTACTTTTGATTGATCAATATCATCAATTATTGCTGTGTTTTTGTTTGTGTATTGTCATCAGAGAGGGCTCTGTACAACTTTGAGTGTGCATTCCATCCCGTGTTCAGCCTCACCTCGGGGGCCAGCAGGTTGGACTACCGAAGAACTGAGAACAGGTTTGATCTGCTCTTCATCGGACTTTGAACCTCACCCCAATAGTTCTCTTATTGTTCCTTTTTTCTGATGCATTCCAAAATAAATTGCACACACACCACCACAGAAGCTTTAATTCACTCCTGAATTATTGGAAGCTCTCAAGCGACTGAGCAGAATAATGGTAAATGAATGTATTTTGGAACTGATGCAAACAAATGGTCAGACGTTATACATTTATTTAATATTTTGGAGCTATTATTGTCTACAAACAAATATTCAGATGTCCAGATGTTCTACTTTATTTTCATTGGGGAAAAAAAATCCTCCCTTAGCATAAAGACCAGCTTTACACACTCTCGGGATCCGGACAGTTTGTTTCTACAAACATTAACTGAAATACTTTGTAAAACTCAAAGATGTTCCTTCACTAGTTGGAGATTTCTTTCTTTTGCTCCAGATCATCTCAGAGCAGTTGAAATAAGATCTAGCTGTGGAGACTGGGCAGGTCGTTCCATGATAGATATCACTCGGGACGGCTGTTTGCTCTCTAACGCTTATAGAGTTAACCGTCCTGTTGTATGGTGAAGTCGGTTCCAATGAGCCACAGTCCAGATGGAGTTGCATGGTGTTGAAATATGGAATGGGAGCCATGTTGATTCAGGATTCCTTCCAATTTCTGGAATAAGTCTCCAACCTTTCCTGCTCTACAACAACCCCAAACCATTAAGTTCAGACCTCCATGTGTGACTGTGGGGGTGAGATCATATCTTCTCTCGTGTTCTCCCTCTTACACAAGTTCTTCAGTTAGAGCCCAGTCATTACACTGTCCAATTCTTGTGTGTTTTTACTTTTTACTGAGTTTGTACCAGAGAAACCAAAGAAACTGTCTCAAAAGACTAGTTGTTTCCACATTTTTTTTTTGACACTTTCTCTCTTTCTCCATCTTTCCTTCCTGTTCAGAGCATTTTATCTGGCAGTTTACAAGCACATGATGTTCCTGGAGAAAAGAGGATGTCCACGCACAGCTCTGGAGTACTGCAAGCTCATCCTGAGGTACAGCTCTTTAAGGATTTCTTACACTTTTTTTTGTTTTATATTATACCTTGTTTGTTTTGCACTCATTTATTAATTGACTGTAAATATCAGGAAATTGTGCAATATTTATTTATTTATTATTATTATTTTTTAATATATATAATATATATATATATATATATATATATATATATAAGACACTGATTGCCGACTATTTGTGTGCGTAGTCTGGACCCGGATAACGATCCTCTGTGCATGCTGCTGCTGGTCGATTTTCTGTGTCTGCGCTGTCGAGAATACACGTTTCTCATCCGACTGTATGATGAGTGGGAGGTAAGACATTCCCGGATCTCATCTGGACACGTTTCCCATTAAAAATGAAGCATTTGTCTGTGTGCTGATGTAGGAAAATAATCAACGACTGGACGATGTGATGAAGCAGATTGATGCTACACCCAGGAATTTTCAGAAGTGCTTTATTCCTCTTTCACCACAGTTACATTTACAATTTTTTTTAAATCATTTATATACTACAAAAGTTTGTGGACGCCTGACCATAAGATTGGTATTTGCTTTATTAAGGTCCTATTTCACATTTAGTTCCCATTTACTGTTATTATCATCCACATTTCTGGAACGATGCTCCATTAGATTTTGAAGTGTGCTTGTGGGGATTTGTGAAGATTCATATAGTGGGGTGTTAGTAAAGTCAGGTACTGATGTAGGTGAGGTGATTAGGCCTGGGGTGCGTTCAGTGTTTACATTCATCCCAAAGGTCTTCAGTAGTGTTAATCGCAATATAGTAGGAGATCTTCCACTCCAATGCATGTAAACCATATCTTCATGGTTTGGGTCTCCTAGTTCTAGTGAAGGGAATTTTTTTTTTTTAGGTACATCGGAATCTCTCCCAGCTGCCCAACTTTGCCCTCTCGGTAGCCCTAGCTTGCTACCACATGAGTCAGCAAGAGGAGATGACGCCCGAAGAGAGCCAGCGCATGAAGCTCAGATCTGACACGATGCTGCAGGATGCTCTCATCTTCTTTCCTGGAGGTGACAAACACACACAAACACACACACATAGACACTGTTAAATGGCATTCTGATTCATGGTGACACAAACTCACACACTTAAGTAATAGTGTTGTTCCAGAAGGTGCTGTGGTACGGCATTGGTGCACTAAAAAAACAACCAAACAACATTTTGTAGCTTCTCTATTTCTTGTGACTTTCAATGTAATTTTAATTAACAACACCATTGTTGTTTATTATTATTATTTTTTACCAATTGATCACATGATCACTCTATCTCACCTTAAAATGTCTTAAATTCGCTGTGATTCTCAGTGATCTCAAAACCACCTCACTTGATCAAGCTGATGCTGTTATTATGGCGTGATGACACCCGAGACTGCATATCACAACAGCTTTTGATCCTGCGTGTGTATCCGTGTGTGTGTTTTGCAGTGCTGATGCCTTTGTTGGACCAGTGCTCGGTCCAGCCCGACTCTACCGTGTCCTCACATGCATTCTTTGGTGCCAAGAGCCGTTTGGGGTAGCTATCCATGCCCTCGCTGTCTCTGTGTTTAATCTAATGTTGAGATTAGATTCAATTAATAACAGTTAATTGCTTATTTTAGGCAGCCTCCTGCTTTGTCTGAGCTCATGGGTCTGTACGTGGGCCGCTGTCACAGCCTGTGGAAGGAGGCAGGGGTAATGCTGTGGTTAGAGGGAAACGTTCGGGAGGTAATGAGGAGAGTCAACGATAAGGACCCACTGGTGGAAGACTGCCAGAACAAGTAAGAAGCTTACAAATATGATTCTACTTCTGGGCCCCTGAGTTAGGCCCTCACTTGATTAGGTGTACAAGGGATAATTATGGATATTATTATGAATTATTATTTTTCTAAAAATAAATCGTTTCTAAAAAGGACAAAAGGACATGATGTTTCCTCTGGCTAAACATTTTTAAATAGCACACAGCATTCATTGTTAGCAAGTGTTTGAATTCTCTCTGTTTTCACTGTCTAGTGGTTTGACTCCTCAGCCACAGAGCTGGGAATATTTTAGCAAAAAGACCTACACTATGAGGACTATTTGTAGAGAGCCAGCCATAAGATTGCTATGTTTTTTTATTTTTATTATTAATATTAAATACATTTTCTCTTCTAATAATCTCCACTCTTTTGGTAAGGTGCTTGTGGAGATTTGGATGAGATTCATTCAGTAATTAGTAAAGTCCGGTACTGATGTTGGTGGGAAAAGTTTAATGTGTCCTCTACGATCGTCTGCCTCCATCTATGTTCTAACGTTTTGAAGGCGATCTACATGTGGGTGGAAATGTCCAGTGTCCCGATAGTTTTGTCCATATAGTGTATTTTGTGTCTGTATGCAAAGGTTTGTGTGTGCGTGTGTTTTTACGTGCTCTCTCACATTCAGGAGGAAGCAGAGATACCAAAGCGCTCCCAGGAACATTCACAGACACGTACTTCTTTCAGAGATTAAGGAGGCCACGTCTGCACTGCCTCTGGTGAATATTTTACATTTTATTTTATATATACAGTATATATCTATCTATCTATCTGACCTTTTTGCCCAAAATGTGACAATTAGCATAACCTGAATAACACTGAAGAAATGCGAATAGAAATAGAATATAAAAAGAATAACTAAAATCTTGTAAAAGTATAAACCATGAAGCATAAAATATAAGTATATGTATATAAAATACTATATACATATACAAAACAAGACAAGAATGGGCTGGGTATGGATATGACAGAGACATTGACAGTAGTAAATTACATTTGTGTCATTGATGACATTTCTCAACCCCCCCCCCCCCCCCCCACCTATACACACAGGAAGTGACCACACAACCAGTGATGAGTTACGATCCACTTCCTCCTCTAGACTCTGTCGTCTCCTACACCAGGCCGGAGAGGTACAGCCGTCTCACATTGTTTATTTCATTTCTCACTCCCACGTTACAATGCAGGAACGAATTTTTGTCATTTCTGAGTGATTGAATGCTGCACGTAGAGCTGAGCCTGAATTTAAAGGATTGAAGATAACTGGCCTTCCTTACACCAGGGTTGATCCTTCAATGTTTTTTGTAGTATACATTATTTTTAGACTTTGTATAGACTTTTATTGACTCACTTTTCTTTCCTCATGTGTGTATATGAGACACACAGACACACAGACAGACAGACACACAGACAGACAGACAGACACACACACAGACAGACAGACACACACACAGACAGACAGACACACACACAGACAGACAGACACACACACAGACAGACAGACACACACACAGACAGACACACAGACACACACACAGACAGACAGACACACACACAGACAGACAGACACACACACACACACACAGACAGACACACACACACACAGACAGACACACACACACACAGACAGACACACACACACACAGACACACACACAGACACACACACACACAGACACACACAGACACACAGACACACACAGACAGACAGACACACACAGACAGACACAGACAGACACACACACAGACACACACAGACACACACAGACACACACACAGACACAGACAGACACACACACAGACACAGACAGACACACACACAGACACAGACAGACACACACACAGACACAGACAGACACACACACAGACACAGACAGACACACACACACAGACACAGACAGACACACACACACAGACACAGACAGACACACACACACAGACACAGACAGACACACACACACAGACACAGACAGACACACACACACAGACACAGACAGACACACACACACAGACACAGACAGACACACACACACAGACACAGACAGACACACACACACAGACACAGACAGACACACACACACAGACACAGACAGACACACACACACAGACACAGACAGACACACACACACAGACACAGACAGACACACACACACAGACACAGACAGACACACACACACAGACACAGACAGACACACACACACAGACACAGACAGACACACACACACAGACACAGACAGACACACACACACAGACACAGACAGACACACACACACAGACACAGACAGACACACACACACAGACACAGACAGACACACACACACAGACACAGACAGACACACACACACAGACACAGACAGACACACACACACAGACACAGACAGACACACACACACAGACACAGACAGACACACACACACAGACACAGACAGACACACACACACAGACACAGACAGACACACACACACAGACACAGACAGACACAGACACACAGACACAGACAGACACACACACAGACAGACACACACACACAGACACAGACAGACACACACACACAGACACAGACAGACACACACACACAGACACAGACAGACACACACACACAGACACAGACAGACACACACACACAGACACAGACAGACACACACACACAGACACAGACAGACACACACACACAGACACAGACAGACACACACACACACAGACACAGACAGACACACACACACACAGACACAGACAGACACACACAGACACAGACAGACACACACAGACACAGACACACAGACACAGACACACAGACACAGACACACACACACAGACACAGACACACACACACACAGACACAGACAGACACACACACACAGACACAGACAGACACACACACACAGACACAGACAGACACACACACACAGACACAGACAGACACACACACACAGACACAGACAGACACACACACACAGACACAGACAGACAGACACAGACAGACAGACACACACACACACAGACACAGACACACACACACAGACACAGACACACACACACAGACACAGACACACACACACAGACACAGACACACACACACAGACACAGACACACACACACAGACACACACACACAGACACAGACACAGACACACACACACAGACACAGACACACACACACACACAGACACAGACACACACACACAGACACAGACAGACACACACACACAGACACAGACAGACACACACACACAGACACAGACAGACACACACACACAGACACAGACAGACACACACACACAGACACAGACAGACACACACACACAGACACAGACAGACACACACACACAGACACACACACACACACACACAGACACACACACACACACACACAGACACACACACACACACACACAGACACACACACAGACACACACACAGACACACACACAGACACACACACAGACACACACACAGACACACACACAGACACACACACACAGACACACACACACAGACACACACACACACACACACACAGACACACACACACAGACACACACACACAGACACACACACACACACAGACACACAGCGAGAAAGAGCATATAAACGGGTCTTGTGATGCATGTAAATAAGCTAAATAAGAGCTGAAAGATTGATTTTGTTCCCTGAGAACATCTCGGTGCCACCAAATGCGATTAAAGGAGAGGAGAGGAATTTCCCAAAGTTTTGGACAGAAAGCCTGTTCACTTTGATCTGTATTTATCTGTGGCTGAAAGTTATGCAACACAACAAATTAATGACCACAAATCTGACCATTCTTGGCTCCATATGTAACTCTGATAATCCATCTCTGTAAAGCAAAATGAATTTCAAACCAAGAACACACTTTAACATGTATAAATAATTTCAAACCCAAATCTGCTTGGCCTGACTGCACCCCAGGCCTCCTCACCTCACGTACATCAGTACCTGACTTTAATTCAGCTACAAGAGTGTTATTAATGTCCACAAGCTCACAGGAAATCGTACGACAGGGTGGAGAGAGGCGTTGTGATATTGTATGAGGAAGTCCAGTGTGGCAGAGAAGTATGTGAGGGTGGTGCAGGACATGTATGTGGAGCAGTAGGAGTGACAGACTAGTTTAAGGTGGAGGTGGAACTGCATCAAGGATCGGCTCTGAGCCCTTTCGTGTTTGCAGTGGTGATGGACAGGTTGACAGACGGTTCAGGTTAATTTGAAAAAAGGCAGATGTAGAGGACGGAGTAAAGTGGGGACATGAGCCGCTGCGGCGACCCCTAACGGGAGCAGCCGGAAGAGGAAGAAGAAGATTACAGTATAGTAAAGAATCTTTTCTACAGTTTGGATGCTGGGGTCATGGCACCAGCTTGGTGGTATTGGGTGCTTAATAATGCTGAGCTTTTAACTTTAGGTTTATAGCTGCTCTAACATACTGATAACAGGAAATCTGACTTGTTTTACTACAACATTAAATTTAATTCAAATAACAACACATTTCAAGTGTTATATCCCTTATATGTTTTTTTTGTCTATTTAAATATGTAGTGTAACATTTTTTAAGAAAGATATATTCATTTAGATTTTTGTTAAACCCTTTCTAGGCAGAATCCGAATGCCTCGAATGAGAGCACTTTGTCGCTCTTGTTCCGCTCTTTGTTACCCAACTTCAACCTGCAGGTGAGTGATCGCTCCTCTTCACATACACCTTCTCTGACTTTCAGGAGACACAATGGTTTAGTTCATAAAATTCTTTGGCTTAGTTTAGATGCCCATTAGGTGAACACAAGGCCTATGTGTATAGAGGTTTTGTCACTTCATTGCATCATAAATGGTTGATGCGCAAAACAGTACCATAAGAACAATGAAAGTAGCAGTGCAGCGCCAACTAGCAGACAGAAATAAATGTAATAAGAAGTTCAAAGGCATGGTATGTATTTTAATATATACTGTAAATATTAATATTTGGTAATTTATCAGCTGTTTTTTGGTTTGTAGGAAATACAACAACATATAAATCCACGAGTGGCAAAAAATGTTGTAGTGAGAAACAACAAGTCCTGAAACGTCCTCAAACAGATTTGTTCTTATTTCAGGGTGAACAGAGGCCTGAGGATGACCTGGAAGTGGCACGTGCAGGTCGGGAACTGAACCAGGAAGTGAACCGATTGATGGTGGCCATGAGGGACATGTTAGCTAACATCCAATTTCAGGATCCTCCGAGGGATGACGACGTAGACCGAGACGAGGAGGAGTGGGACTGAATCATGGAATGAGAGCAGGAGAGGAGAAAATGATAGCAAAAAGACAATGGGGTAGCAGGTTGAGGTGGAAAACAAGAAACCTGTACATTCACAGAAATTTCTATCCTTTTGTTTCCTTCCCAGATTAAACCTGAATTGTTGATTGATTTGTGAGTATGCTGAATTTTCCAGACTGTAAATCTAAGCTTGTTAGATGCTTTTATTTTTTATTTAGAGCGATATAGATAAAACATAATGGTCTTAATCTGAGCTTGTACGCTAAGCAGTTAAAGGGGTAACGGTGTTCCTCAAGGACCCAACAAAGGTTTCTAGATTTGAACAAACACTAGGTTGAATATCAGATGTCATTACTTTGCACAATTTCCTCTCACGGCGTGATCCAAGTCATCTATTGAGCTATAAATGATCCTAATGTTGAATTCATATTTTCATTAAAAGAGTTTCTTGCCTGGTTTGGTATTGATTTTTTTTTTTCCCCTCACATCGACTTCCATGCGATATGCCTGAGCTTAATTACTCAGAGTTGTATAGAAAACGTCATAAGCATAACATTTCAGTCTATGCAGAACTTAATAGGCAGTTAATAGTGGGTTCATTGAGACTAGTGTGACGTGTTCCTGACTTTTATTTCCTAGCAAAGACAAAAACTTCTTCATGAGGCAGAAGAGCAACCTGCCAGAAGTAAATAATGGTACCAGGCAATATATGATCTCGTTCTTGAAGTTTTGTAAGGGGGGAAAAAATGCAATAAATCTCAAAGTTTGCTTTAGTAAAACAAAAAAATGTCTGAGAAACCTCAAAGTGCAGGAGGTGGTCTTCTGGATTTGTATCCTGCAGAAGAAATCACATGCGTAATGGTGCAAATGTTGGCCGGAAAGCTGTTGTGAACTGCAGCTTTGTTTTCCAATCCACCTGGAGCTCAAGCCGATGTCATGAGAAATACTTGGAACAAGTGGACCTCCAGGCTTTGTCCTCAAACGCATGCAGTTTCTTCAGTCATATCCAGTCGTGTCAGAGAGAGACGTCTATTCAGCTTTTGATCCTCTGCTCGAACATGGTGCAGACGAAGGGCATGTGATTCAGGCCATGAATCTAATTCCATTTCTAATGGATTAACAGCAGAGTGTGAAGAGAGTTCATTCGAAGCTTTGTCTTTTTTATATTTTTCATCACTTTAAATCCTAAACAAGTCTTTTCACTACAAAACACAGATATGGGCAGCAGTATAGAATAAGGAATATCACTATACACTATATTTCCAAAAGTGAAACCTGAACTTTCCTGCTATATGTGGTTCTTTTCCAAACTGTTACCACAAAGCTGGATGCATTTATTTGTACAGGACGTCTTTAGATGGCGCTATAATAAAAATTTGCATTCACTTAAACTTGGAAACCCAAAACCTGTTTCAGCATGGCGATGCCTCTGTGCACAAAGTGAGCTCCTTGAAGGTCTGGTTTACATGCTTTGGAGAGGAAGATCTTGCTGCTATAGTGCTCTGATCTCACAATAGCATCTTCAATAGCATTTTCAAGTGAGGCAAAGGGTTTGATGTTTTTTTTTTTTTACATAATTTAGTCAGAATTTTTTAGAATGCCAATATGCATTAATTTGGAGAGTGCTTCCATCCTTTTTTTTTTCAAGTCTTTATGTAAACAGCATTTTAACACTACATACTTGTTGTTGGTGGTGGTGGTGGTGTTATACAAGGCTGTTTCCAATGACTTACATAAATTGCTCCAGGCATCATCATTATCTAACCGTTCTCTCTTTATAGCCTTGAAAGTGATTTAATTGGGGCATTTTCTGCTTAACAGTCGCAATTACAGAATCGATGCTCTGTACGTTAGTAAACTGGGATTCTTGACAGAGACTTTTATTTTTTTACTATTTTATTATTTACTTGAACACTGTGTGTTTTCTTACAGAAAGTTCTGCGAATTAGGGTCATTAATCCATAAACATCTGAATGCACACCAAACATGTGTTTTCTAAAATGTATGAGATCTATTGTACTAGCCGTGAATAACTGAACTGAACAGTGACAATTATATTATTGTTTGAGGTCTGTACACACACTGATATGATCATTTGATGGATATGTACAGTATATACTGTATATAGACGTATGCTTTGAGTCATCGTCTTGTTGTACGGTAAAGTTGGTTCCAATGAACCGCAGTCCAGACCGAGTTGCATGGTGTTGAAATATGGAATGGTCGCCATGTTGGTTCAGTTTTTCTTTCCCTTTCTGGAATAAGTCTCCAACCTTCCCTGCTCCAAAACCCCAAACCATTAAGCTTCCACCTCCATGTTTGACTGTGGGGGTGAGAGGCAGTCTGATCACATCTTATATTTATTTATAAATATAGATTTACAGTACATACATTATATAAACCTATGTTATGCAATACATATACTTATAGTGAATGGATATTAAAAATAAATATTTTAAATACATCTATATATTTGGATAAATTGTGGAAAATTTTTTATTTGGAAAAGAAAAATTATTATTGATTAGTTTCTTTCATTTTTAATGTATTATTATGAACTATCAGAACCACCAATTTATCGACATAATCTCTTAAAAACTCTGAGGAATGTGACAAAACGTTAGCCATCTCTCTCTCTCTCTCTCTCTCTCTCTCTCTCTCTCTCTCTCTCTCTCTCTCTCTCTCTCTCTCTCCCTCTCTCTCTCTCTCTTTCTCTTCTCTCTCTCTCTCTCTCTCTCTCTCTCTCTCTCTCTCTCTTTCTCTCTCTCTCTCTCTCTCTCTCTCTCTCTCCGTCACTCCCCCTCTCATGCTCTGTTAATTTTCAGCATGAGAAAAGGAGGAGTTAGTTTATTTTAAAAGCAACATTTAGAACAGCAGCAAACATCATTCCTTTCAAAACCAAACCCTGAACTTTTATCCGTTTAGGTTTACCAGAAGGGACACGAATGCATTAGGCTTCTTCATCCACATGGTAACAAACCGCAACCCAGTAATGGACGTTTAGAACATGTCTGGGAGGTGGTCACACTATAAGTGGGCTGTTTATCATTCAGAAAATTAAAACAAAGGAAGAAATTTATAAAGTGAGAGAACTTGTGGATTTAACCTCAGCATAAAGGTAGGAAAAAAGTTTACAATCATTTTTGCAACATTTCGATATTGATAGGTGTCAGGGTTCTGATTTAGGACCATTGATTTTGTTCAATGCAAATGTAATTTCATGACTTTATTTTTACTCACATGATTTCTGTTTATTTTTGTTCATCTATTTTGTTTATCTATTTTTGTTTTGTCTTCATATGATTCAAGATTCAAGAAACAAACCACTGTTTCAGCATGAGCACCATGGAGCCCAGCCTGAGTATTGACTACATGGACAACATCACCCTCAACGTGACCCCCAGTGACATTAACATGACAGGCATTGCCCAGATTATGATTCCTCAGGAACTGTTCCTGATGCTAGGGTTGATAAGCCTTGTAGAGAACATTCTGGTTATTGCAGCCATCATCAAGAACAGAAACCTGCATTCTCCCATGTATTATTTCATCTGCTGCCTTGCCGTGTCTGACATGCTGGTTAGCGTGAGCAACGTGGTGGAGACGTTGTTCATGCTTCTCACAGACCACGGGCTTCTGAGCGTCACGACAAGGATGCTGCGCCACCTGGACAACGTCATTGACATCATGATCTGCAGCTCTGTGGTTTCCTCACTGTCTTTCCTGTGCACCATCGCCGCCGATCGCTACATCACCATCTTTTACGCCCTGCGCTACCACAGCATCATGACCACCCAGCGTGCCGTCACCATCATCGCCATTGTTTGGCTGACCAGCATCACCTCCAGCTCGCTGTTTATCATCTACCACACCGACAACGCCGTCATCGCCTGCCTTGTGGCCTTCTTCGGCGTCACGCTGGTTTTTACGGCCGTCCTTTATCTGCACATGTTCATCCTGGCGCACGTGCACTCCAAACGCATCATGGCGCTCGACAAAAACCGGCGCCAGGCCACCAGCATGAAAGGCGCCATCACGCTGACCATCCTGTTGGGGGTTTTTATCATTTGCTGGGGTCCGTTCTTTTTGCATCTGATCCTAATCCTGACGTGTCCAACAAACCCTTATTGCAAATGCTACTTCAGTCATTTCAACCTCTTCTTAATCCTCATTATATGCAACTCTCTAATCGACCCATTGATTTACGCCTACCGGAGTCAAGAACTGCGCAAGACACTTAAGGAGATCGTGTTGTGCTCTTGGTGTTTTGTTATGTAAGATTTATCGAGACAAAAGAGTAGAACAGTGTACAGTTTACGCCTGTAAAGGCCGCGAGCATGTCGAAGAGATGCCTGACTCTTACATTTAATTACAGCTTGAATAGATCATTATTTATATATTTGAAAAAAGACTAAAATAATGCAAACTGAACTGGAGAAAAAACTCTGCTTGTCTTATTACAGAACTTAGTGTTGAATTTGAATAACAAACCAAATGCTGGATTCTTATTGAACATTGTCTTTGATTAAGGGTGATTTTAAAATCCAGTTCGTCTGCAGGGACTTTTGATGTTGTCCATATAACACTATTCAACACTACTCAAATAAACCCATTCTTATTCTTTTCTTGACACTTCAGCTGAGATTTATTTGGACATTTTTTTTTTCTTGCAAAAAAATTCAGATTTGTATGTTGAGAAAAGAATCGAACAAACGGAGATTTCACTTCAGTAAAAACTGTATTCAGGCTTGTATTCGTTTAAAATGTTTATTAAGATGATGCCTTGTTACTTGTGAGGAAAATTTATTATAATCAATCAATCAATCAATCAAGCGATTGTGTATGAGGGAATCCTTTATGAGCCTTTAAAGCAAGTGGATCAGGATCGGCTTGTAAAAAGAATTTTTTTTATAAAGAAGCAGTTATTGAGGCTGAAACAGGTAGATTTGTTTTAGTATTTCTTATAAACTTTTACTACATTAACAAAGTATTCATTAATTTATGAATTTATGAGCCAGAACTTCTCCGGTACTAACACATCACCAACTCCAATCTTTCTTTCCCTCTCTCTCTCACACACACACACACACACACACACACACACACACACACACACACACACATACAAAGCCGAGTCATTCAGTCATGTGGTATGAACAAAGTGTTGCCCTGCGAACAAAAATCTTTTTTTTGGAAAAGCACCATTGCTTTGTTGCTTTTTGTTCTTTTTCCATTAATATTTTTGTGTTAATTCTTCTGCTACTATGAAATATGAATCATCCTTTTGTTAGATTCAGTTAGACCCCCATCACAAGATGATGCTGTGGGCAACGTTATTAAGGCAGTAAATAGATTGTGGTCAGATGCATGCGGTGTAGAAAAAGAAATCTTAGCTGAATAGGTGTGAAGAGCACACTTCAGAAAACTCTCCCAAGTCACAATAAAAGTTACATTAAAAAAACCTTACACATAATATATACGCAATGCGGACAAAATAAGTTGAATCATTTATGGGTGGTTTGTAAGCTGCAGCTCCATGTTCGATATTTCATAGGGCTGTTTGTTTGTGAATAAATGGTGAAATAGACATGGTTCATTTTGTAAAAACATTCAAAAGCTATGAATATATGTCTTAGCCACCATGTTGAATATAGTGAGTGTGTTGGAAAGCGTTTTGATCTGTACACCCTGTGGCTGTGCAGGCGTAATAAATACTCCAGATCTTACAAAGATTAGGTATATACGCACTTTATTTTTAACTGGGTTTTGTTTCTGGCATTCAGAAAAATCAGACAGAAGCTTCCTTCACATGACTGCTTGCTCAGGGGCAGGAACAGCTCATTTAGCCCTTTCATGTGACACTTATCGATGTGTTTGTTATCAATTCAGAGTCACTGTTAAATATAAAATATATATTGGTAATTGAGTTTAAGTGTAATGTGAGTTTAGTAAGAGTATCTGCTTTACCAATCTCAAATGTTCGCATCCACGTTGACATTCTCGTTTATTTATTTGAGGCGTTTAAAATCGTTTTAAGGCATGAAAAGTTCAAAGAGGTTCAAACTCACAAGGCAGTTTGCTGAGTTAAAAACAGGGATCACATGACCTTGAATAGAAAATAAACTTGTTCATTGTTTATGAAAAGTGTTAAAATGTTGAGCTATTTTATGAGTTTCTCAGTAGCTCATGGTCCCATAATCTCAAATGACTGTAAAAGCTTGTAGAAAGATCATTACTCATAATCTTACATTCCAGTGCTCATGTTCTTACTCTCCAGTGTTCTGTATTGTTTAAAGATTTATATTCACACTCTTGATATCACCCAAATGAGTCTGGTTCACTTTTTGAGTCTGGTTCCTCTCAAGGTTCTTCCTCATAAGATCTAAGGGAGTTTTTCTTTGCCACAGTCGCCGTGGCTGCTCATCAGGGATAAATACACACCATTCACCTTAACTGTTAAATTCTGTAAAGCTGCTTTGACAATGCAACTCCTTCTGATCTTCTCTATACTTCTCCATCAACATTCTTAAAGCAAATAATGCATCTGTGGTGCTCTTCCTTGGCATGAAACCATACTGTTGCTCACAGATGGTCACCTCTTCTCTCAGCCTGGCTTCCACTACTCTTTCCCATAACTTCATGGTGTGACTGATCAACTTAATTCCCCTGTAGTTACTGCAGGTCTGCACATCCCTTATTCTTAAAGATCAGTACAAGTACACTCCTTCTTCATTCCTCAGGCATCTTCTCACCTTCCAGAATCTTGTTAAACAAGCTGGTTAAAAACTCCACTGCATCTCTCCTAAACATCTCCACACAGCACAACATGTCTCTTTGTCCTCCTTTCTATTTCCAGATGGCACACCAAGTACTTTTCTAGCTGCCTCCCTTATCACTCCTGCAGTAGTTTCCCAATCATCCAGCACCTCTTCACCAACACCGAGCCCCTGTCTGACCTCTTCCCTGAACCTCACACTACAGTCTTCCTCCTTCAGTTTTCACCATTTTATTATTTTTTCTGTCTTCACTCTCCTCCTCTTCTTCACCCCTAAAGCCACTTGTGTGCACCTTCCTCCACTCTTATACGTCACCCTATGATCCTTCTTCTTCTTAAAATACATGTTCACCACTGCCATTTCCATCCTTTTAGCAAAATCTACCATCTGCCCTTCCACATTCCTTTTCCTAAAACCATACCTAACATCACCTCCTCATCACCTCTGTTCCTTCACCTACATGCCCATTAAAGTCTGCCCCAATCACCAATTGTTCATCCCTAGATTCACCTTCTACCACTCCATCTAACTCACTCCAGAAATGTTCCCTCTCCTCTATCTCACAACCCACTTGTGAAGCATAAGCACTGATGAAATTTATCATCATGCCTTCACCTTCCAGCTTCACGTTCATCACCCTATCAGAAACTCTCTTCACCTCCACTACACTGTTACTGTACTCTTCCTTCAGAATCACCCCTACACCATTTCTCTTTCCATTCACACCATGATAAAACAGTTTAAACACCTCCAATGTTCCTGGTCTTACTCCCTTTCCAGTTGGTCTCCTGAACACACGGCATATCTACCTTTCTCCTCTCCATCATATCAGCTATCTCTCTCCCTTTACCAGTCATAGTACGAACATTTAAAGTACCAACCCGAACCTCCACTCTCCTCCACTTCTCCTTTCCCTGCCGTCTCCGTAGACGTCTTCCTCCTCTCCTTCTCCTCCTTCGGCTAACAGTAGCCCAATTCTCACCGGTACCCTATTGGCTATTGGCTGGGTTAAACAAATTACAGTGTAGAAATGATATTCTGTTTGTGTCCCTATTACATTTATTTTTGTACATTTTGATCCTTTTTCTGTTTCATAATCTGCCAAAGCAGACATATGACCCTCCTCCCTGTGGAATGCAGTAATGAATGGCCTCGATTTCCTCCCTGACTCACGTAACATTCAGTACTCAGGTCTGTACTGCATTTGGAGGTTCCTGAGCTAAACCACAAACAAAGTATCACTGTAGAAGTCTCACCTGCACAAGGTTAAAACATGCTATTAATAAAAGATTTCATTTAGAGCCTCCTGAATGAAGAAAGTCCTTTCTGGGAGCCTTAAATGGTCCCTGATAGTTCTTTAAAGGTACACCCCTTCTACAGAGGAGTTCCTATTTGTGATTTATCCAAATAACTTCAGAGGACCTTTAGATTGTCCCTCAGAAAGAAACCTTAAAGCTACTACATATAACTCTACAACAAAGTAGAACACTATTTGGTGAAAATTTGGTGAACCCTGAATTATCCAATCACGTGATTGGATCCCCTTTTTTTTTTTTAAGGATCAGAGGTTTATTGGGCAACTGAGGGAACTTTGCTCCATGGAAGGGATTTATTTGATTCCTATTGGTTTGTGAAAATAATATTGCATTGAATAAAACCTTGAAGGTCTCCTTCAGGACCTCATGAACAACCAAGTGACTTAATGGTTTTCCTGAATTGTATAGTTGTTGTTTAGTTTCCTTTGTATTCGTTCATTTTCTGCTCATATCATTTGTTTTTTGAAGAGCACATGCAAGAGGGGACCCGAAAGTTCCCAGATATCGAATCCGGTGTGCGTACTCAACGTAGTCTGATAATTCAGGGTCCTGAGTGGCATCATAACTTCTCATCATCTTTGTCGGAATGCATTTTTTTTAGATGCTCCAGGATGGTGGTCTTGAAAAGCTTGCTCTTGCATAGACAGTGTTTTCTCAATTGATTAGAAAACTAAATTTCACATAAATTGATGGCCAAATTCACATGGACAAGCTAAAAAAAAAAAAAAAGTCACAAATACCACATGCCTTCTTTACAGACAAACACATAGGCCACGCCTCCTTTATTTACGTATGGACACAGAGGCAACGCCTCCTTCATTTACTTATGGACACAGAGGCCATGCCTCCTTCACTCACACACACAAAGACCATGCCTCCTTCATTCAGTCACATAGGCCGCACCTCCTTTATTCACAGGCACAGAGACCACACCTCCTTTATTTACTTACACAGAGGCCACACCTTTTATTTTGTAATATGTATTTATTCTGCATTTATTTTAATTTATGTGAGGTTGTTGTAAATGTGCTCTATAAATGATGTTAATAAATCTTGGATTTGATTTATGAGTGTTTACAGTCAGTTAGCTGCACATGGATCAGTTTATCATGTTTATTCATGTTTCACTTCCATTATATTTAAACAAAAAATAAGCAGCTCTAACACACACTGCCCACTAGAGCATGCAATAGTCCACTTTTTCTCTTGTTCAGTTCATCTTAGCCTGTGATGAAAACCTGTTCAATTTTCTGTTTCAGCTTCCACCAGAAATAGGAAGTAATGAAGTACTTCTTTGTCCTGATTATAATAAATTATTATGATTATATGGATAATATTATACTTATTATTATGTCATTTTTCATAATCTTTCATGTGGAAGAGGCTGTAACAGATATATTTTGAAAAAAAAAAAAGATATAGAATAGATAGGTAAATCTGTGACCAAAAATGGTTTCTTAGTCTTGTTTCCAGTTGTCACAATTTATCTTCTCATTTTATTATTATTATTATTATTATTATTTGTATTATCATTACATATTTATTATTTATTTATTTTTAGAAATTAATTTTTTATCTTTACACATATTTTAGATATATTTACATGATTCCTATATTATTATTATTATTATTATTATTATAGTAATAATAATAATAATAATAATAATAATAATAATAATAATAATAATAATAATAATAATAATAATTATTATTATTATTATTATTATTATTATTATTATTATTATTATTATCCCCTAACCCTAACCCTAGATTTATTTATTTATTTATTTATTTATTTATTTATTTATTTATTTATTTATTTTACCAAATAGTTAATTCTTTTGACATGTTAATCTTTCACATGTAAGCAATACACTTACTTTTTTTGTTATTGTTTACAATTTTATGAGAAAAGTATTTATTTATTCCATTTAATTATCTTGATTTTTCACATGTAGGCCATTATAGATTTTTCCAGGATTTTAATTTATTAATTTTTTTGCATGTGACATTTCAGGGCATGACATGGTGAAATGCATCTCCACAGGTATCACACATATGCATCTACCTTGCACGAGCACATTTACAGTCGGTTATTATTCCATAAGCAGCTCATTTTCTCTACATTTTCTCTAAATCGGGGGATCTCAGCCTTCTGTTGTCTTTGTGCAGCACCATCTGTCCATGAGGAGGCTTAAAATCATCAGCTCAATAAGGCACTCAGCTGCAGTTTGTCCTCCAGGTCCAGAAATCAATACCCCGAGCTTTAGCCAGGAGTCATGAGTGCGCAAAATTGCTGGTTTATTCCCCTTAAAGGGAAATACAATAACTGTTGCATTTTTTTCTTCCTTCTTTTATTATATTAAGAGAATCTGATATCAGATCCCTGTGAAGACTGCTACTCGGTGTGGGCGTGGTCAGAGTGAGTCAGGGATTTTTTCCTTCCTTTGCTTTTTGTCCCATTGCCATGCTGATTCTCCATTACAGGATTTGTACTGACTCCTTCATTTTTCCCCAACCTGGATAAGAGTGTTTCTAACTACACTGATGGGCCAGGAAAAGTAAAGATTAATGACACGAGGCCTTGGGAATTCAGTGTGTACTGAACAAAGAGCAGGAAGTTGGTCTGGAGGAAATGAGGGATGTTTTATGAGCACAGCGCATATCTAATGCTGACAGCACTATTACTATTATTATTATTAGTATTACTATTATTATTAGTATTACTACTACTAATAATACAGCTAAGAATTATTACTTCTAAAGCTCCAGGATCACAAACTTGATCTGGAGTCTATATGGGTTCTCCAGTGTCCCCCTTAACATAAAGTATGTTTATTTACTCCCTTGTGAGTGCATGGTGCACTGCAATGGATTGGTATCCCACTTAAATGAAGCTGATATCATCATCATCATCGTCATCATCATCATTGTCATCGTCATCATCACCATTAATTAGCATTATTATTCGTTTTCATATAGATCAAGGACCACAGGCTTAATCTGCTCCCTGAGTCTATGTGGGTTCTCCAGTTTCCTTATGCTTGATTAGCCCCGTGTGTGTATGTGTGTGTGTGTGTGTGTGTGTGTGTGTGTGTGTGTGTGTGTGTGTGTGTGTGTGTGTGTGTGTGTGTGTGTGTGCGCATTGTATCCTGCAATTAAATAGTATCCCACTTAACTGAAACTATATTCTTCTTTTTCATCGTCATCATCATTATTATTATTATTATTATTATTATTATTATTATTATTTGTTTGTTTATTCATTTATATATTTATTTTAATGAAACATTTTTTCTAAATCCAGCTGCATAAACGCACCACATCCACCGGAACTAATCTGATCGTCCCACACCGGAACCAATCTTGGATCAGCATCCTGCACTCTATAAACGCAATTTACGATTATATCCTATAAAATACAACTTATATATGATATATATCTATATAAATTAATATATCTTTGCGGTCTACATTGTAACTCTGACACCATTTTCTCCCGCTGATCCTCCTGTCCTATTGTCTTTAACGCAGTGCGCAGTGGTCCTGATGCTGCCTCCTCACCCCAGGCTGATGCCGGCCGGTTTTTCTGATTGGTCAGCGTCCACCCTGGGCTCCATGACGTCACCGCATATCTCACTCTCTCTCTTCCTCTCTCTCTGAGCGCAGTCTGCGCTATAAAAGATCGGATCGAGCTGTCTGAGTTTTTCGCCGGCAACTTGGAAGAAACAGAGAACAACACGCACTCACATAGAACACACACACACACACACACACCGAGGATGAGAGAGATTGTCCACATCCAAGCCGGCCAGTGCGGCAACCAGATTGGAGCCAAGGTAAAAAACGCTTTTATCATTGTTCTTGTTCATAATAATAATAATAATAATAATAATAATAATAATAATAATAATAATAACAATAATAATAATAGCATTCTGCTGGAAAGGGGTGAGTGTATTAGGCGTAATGGTGGACATTTTGCGACTTCATTGTGGTGGTCCAGATCTCGACCTTGTCCCAGAGTGTGGGTCGCAGAAATGACTTGACAAAAAGAGGTGACCACACCCAAATGATCGGAGCTGCTCTCTCGCAATGTTACGCCAAAAGACGCGTTTAAATCGGCACAACTTTCAAAGTCGCAGAAAAAAAAAATCGCAAGAAGCGCAACAGCTGGCAAACGCGCAATTGCGCATTCATGCATAAGGAACAAGGAAACGAGGAAAATGTATGAGACAAAAAAAAAAACCATTTAAATAATGAGAAAAGAAATGAGTGTTGAACCTGTAATAAGGCCGCGATTTCCTTTCTGTCGCATGATTCAGCTCGAACAAAGACGCAGGTTCATTTCTTTGCTGCGCCACCAGCCAGCGGTGATGTCGGATTTAATGCATGGTCTTGTTTAAAAAACCTGAGTCAGCATTTTGGTGATTTGAAAGCCTTCATATCAATTCTATGTGCAGGAAAATGCACAATGGTTCTTTTAAATAAGATGCTGTGTCAAGGTTCGTAGTTTTAACGTTTAACCAGATGTTCTTATTAATACTTGCCTAATGTTGAGGTCAGCAGATTATTAATTCAATCATTACGCAAATATAATTATTACATCACTTCTGCTGAGAGCATTTATTGGGGAGAGTTTTTCCACCACTGTCATCAAATCTGTTCTTTTCCACTCTGCCTAAATGTAGATATTAAGCTACTCCGAACCTTCAGACCATCCAGAGTAGACGAAATGCAACAGATTTATAAAGTAGCTTCATATCTCATTCTAATCCCAGGTCATACTAACATTAAAGATGATTGATACTGCAAATCATCCTGACTGTGTTTCATAAACCTGTGTTGCTTCATTCAGAGAAGAAACCAGGGAGGAGACATTCTGTGTCATTGTGCTTTTGCCAGGGCCTTCTGTCAGAGGGGCTTTTGGTTTGGTGTTTTGGGAAGAAAAGGGAGGGGGAGATGACTGACATAATGCAGTGATCTCATGCTGTCTGCAGCAGGGAACCCTGGCTCAACACACACATACACACACACACACACACACACACACACACACACACACACACACACACACACACACACACACACACACACACACACACATCTGCCACTTTCATTAGTTTCCTTTATGGCAGAGAGCTGCATCAGCTTTTATCACACCCTCTGATTAGGACCGGGGGTGTTTAAGTGGTTACCTCATAGTTTCTTTCTTTCTTTCTTTCTTTCTTTCTTTCTTTCTTTCTTTCTTTCTTTCTTTCTTTCTTTCTTTCTTTCTTTCTTTCTTTCTTTCTTTCTTTCTTCTTTCTTTCTTTCAAATATTAAGACAATATAATTATCCTATTTTGGAACAAATGCTCCACTTCTATTCTTGCGTTACTAATACAGACATCTCTTCCTCTCTGTTTTTAGGAAATGCACACTCTCACACACACACACACACACACACACACACACACACACACACACACACACACACACACACATACACACACACACACACACACACACACACACACACACACACACACACACACACACACCACACTTAAGAAGCGGGCCCTGTCATTTAGGAATGATTAATTACCTATTTAGATGGCAGGTCACATCTGTGTTAGACAGAACAGATCATTAGAAACTGGCAGAGACTAAGAGAGACAGGAAGTGATGGTGCGATGGAGACAGAGGTGGAGACGATGGAGCCACGGCCCAACACACAAAAGCATCACGAGGGTTCTGGGTGCTAAATATAATGTATAATGTCTTGTGAGAATAAAGTCTAATAAGTAACAAATGCTAGATGATGGGCATCACTCTTTAGAGTAAAAATCATGAACTGTATGTATATAATTAATATTATGCAAGGAATAAAACCCATGAAGGAGTGCTCTTATAGGAAAATTATCACTGGGGTAGTGTAATGCAGCCTGATGCCAAAAGATTACTCTTACTACCGTAAAATTGTATCGTAGTGTTTAAACTATTCTTTTGAACAGAAGGTTGTGAGTTCATATCCTGGGATCCCCAAGATGCCCTCCGAATCTGAATAAGTGTCTGCAAAATACTAATAAGTACATTTTCCTACATCAAAATATTCCTGAATTGTTATATGTCAGATTGCCAATGCATTGATTTTTCATTTATGAATAGCGTGCATGTCAAGATTTTTTTCATCTGTTTATAGTTTTATTTAATATTATTTTATATTTATCTCTACAAAACCAAAGCTGTTTTTTTTCCTTACTTCATGCTTAAAATATTTGTTAGACAAGACCCCGCCCGCACACACACACTACTGGATAATGGGTCATAAATATTGATCATATTGTAGGTTTAAAAATTCATGACTTTAAGTCAAAGAGTTGTTAAATCTAATTAGTCTAACAATCCTACAGTATTGACTTTAATATTGATAGTGAAAGTACCAGATACCGCAGTGAAATTTTAGAAAAAGTTCACGTTTCAACGTTAAGCAGTCCTGTGTTGCAAAAGAGGCGTCTTTGTTTCCTGTTGCAGTTTTCTTTTTCTTTTCTTTCTCACACACACACACACACACACACACACACACACACACACACACACACACACACACACACACACACGTTAATGGGGCGACATTAACACAGTATGCCCTCAATGCCCTTGGCACGCTTTGTATTGCAGCACAATGTGTCTTAGTCTTTTATTTGGGAGGAGGAAAGCAGCATGAAGGACAAGTTCAAAGGTGACACAGCAAACAATTTCTGCATTGTTGTTCAGATATTATGATTTCTAGCTGCATTTCTCAGCTCTCAACAGAAAGGCACATATACGTCATCACTGAAACTACAATAGTTCAGGTCAGAGAAACAGTCTGGAATACTGTTTTTTTTTTTATATTGTTTTCTTCGTTTTACAAGCTAAAGCACAAGTCTGTTTCTTTTAGAGACGAGTCACCCGATTCCAAGAATATATAACACATCAGTGAAGGAGTGAGCTGTCTGTTTTTTTCCTATCAGCTGCCAAGTCATGCTCCTCTGATGATATGTGTTTCTAAGGAAAGCTAATGACTGAACGTCACTCTACGAGGCATATTCAATCTTTTTTGTTTAAACTGGGAAATCAGACGTGATGACTAGCTATGTCAAAAGAGTTCAGAAAATCTTTGGTTCTTTAATTTCATAGCAACGAATGCTAGATGATTATGAGGCATTACTCATAACAGTAATAATCATGCACTGGATGCATACTATTTACATTAAGTAAGGAAATAATACCCAATGAGGAGTGATCTTACAGGAAAATAATCTACAATACGGTGTAGAATACAGCCTAATGACAACATAGTACAACAACACACTCTTACTATCCTGAAGCGGTATCTTAGTGGTCTCATTTTTGGTCTTTTGACCGGAAGGTTATGAGTTCAAATCCCAGGATTGTCAGATGCAACCCTCATCTGTAGTATAATTATAAGTATCTCTGGATTATAGTTATGTTTAATATCGGCACAAAACCAGTAACCTGTTTTTTTTTTTCAGTAACATGACCCCGCCCTTACACACACTACTGGTTGTTGATTCTAAAAATTGACCACATTTCATGTTTAAATATTCACGACTTTAAGTCACAAAATGGACTCGAATGGATTAGCAAAGTTAAGCTCATTTGCTCCACATCCATTTTTCTTTTCGCTGGACTGGAGCCAGTGTCCCCTGTGGATTGCTGTGTTTCTCTCAGCAGGACATCACAAGCCTCTCCAGTTACATCTGTTTCTAAAAGATCAATCTCACTGGCTCGGATGGCTGCCTAAGGGCGATGGTATTAATCCAGACCAAATGGACTTCAAGCCGCTATGATGTGATTCCTGTCATTTCTGAATTCTTTAAGAGAAATTAGTTAAATGAGCTTTTCAAATCAGTGTCCCGTGTGTTTTTTTGTGCTCTTTAGTTCTGGGAGGTGATCAGTGATGAACATGGCATCGACCCGACTGGAAACTACGTGGGTGACTCAGACCTTCAGCTGGAGAGGATCAGCGTTTACTACAATGAAGCTTCCTGTGAGTCAGAACAAGCTTTTAAAAGCACCATAGAAACCTTTTAGTACAGGATCTCACTCAGCATTGATAATATTCTCATTAATAACTGAGAAAAAGATGATTAATCTATGACAAATCTATCTATGACTTTACAGGAAGGTATAATGTGAAAGCTTTGGGTTTATGGGTTAATATTGAAATGTCTTTTAGATTGAATTTTCTGTAACTAGATATCACTACATTTTATAGACTAAATAATTGTACATAACAGCAGCTCTCTTCATGTTACTAAACCAAAAAAACCGACAAAGAACTGCAAAGTCCTCTGTCCTAACACAAAATATTTAACAAAAATGACAGCTTTAACTGTTAATGTTACAATCCAATTCTTCAAGCTGCAAATGTGTGTTATAATTGTAGTATGACATTCATGCATTTTTTTTTCACCCATATTTCCTAATGAATTATCATTGGTTTGATTTCTTTTCAGCCTCCAAATATGTTCCCAGAGCTATCCTAGTGGATCTGGAGCCAGGCACCATGGATAGTGTGCGTTCTGGAGCCTTTGGCCATCTCTTCAGACCTGATAACTTCATTTTCGGTATGTAAATAATGCACTCCGGTTTCTGTATCATCTTCTTCAGAAGCTACGATTGTACGACAAGGGTTTCTTAGATTTCATCTGTCTTCAATGATCAGTTGAAGCATTAAAAATGGTATTACAGTTTTTCTCAGTTGCTTTGGAGCGTTTCTCAGATCAGAATTTAAATTCTCAAAACTACTTGTTCAGCAAGTTGGAGGCACACAGTTGAATAGGACATTTTTAGATGTGGTAGCATAAAATCTTTTCAGGTTGCCACAAACTTTTATCCAGACAGTGTATGTTCAGATTAGTTTTTGACAAAGATACATGATAGTTTATAAATTGGACTAATAGCTAATAATACACATCTCACAAGTGAAGTATCTACATCAAATTAGTATTTCTGTCAAATTAGCATCTGACTAGCAAGTCTACAGTTATGCAGCTAAATTGATAGTAAGCTGTAGTGTGCCTGTATTTCAAAGCAAGCTGAAGCCACACAGCATATCTATTGAATTTCATTTAATTCCAATTAAATGTGACTTGTGAAAATGCATGATTTATTTAATTAGCAGGGACAATATCATCCAGCTCTGCAAAGATGGTTAGCTAGTTAGCTGGCTACAGTGAAAGACATGGTGGAGAGCTTAGGAATGAATTATTATACAAAGTTAATCATCTCTGTCTGTGTAAAGACTGTGGAGTCTGTAATGCATTTGAATAGACAGTTAAAATATTAAGAAAAACCAGCAAGGATTGAAATGTACTTACAGACTTTCAGTGCTGATGATGCTGTGTAAAGGCTGTTTGCATTGACATAATAAATAATGGATTTCTCAAATGTTTAAAAACATTTACACCTTTGATATAATTCTAATACTAAAGCTTAGCTAGCTCCAGTTTAATCCCTGGACACGTGCAATATAACTGATATAACCTACTGTTTACTATAAATGTCACCAGAATGGTGGGTTAACTAGCGATTTGTTTTCAGGTCAGAGTGGAGCAGGTAACAACTGGGCTAAAGGACACTACACAGAAGGAGCAGAGCTGGTGGACTCCGTCCTGGATGTGGTGCGAAAGGAATGCGAGAACTGTGACTGCCTTCAGGGTTTCCAGCTGACCCACTCACTCGGAGGTGGCACGGGTTCTGGTATGGGCACCCTGCTGATCAGCAAAGTAAGAGAAGAATACCCTGACCGCATCATGAACACCTTCAGTGTGGTCCCCTCTCCTAAAGTGTCTGACACAGTGGTGGAGCCCTACAATGCCACACTGTCTATCCACCAGCTGGTTGAGAACACAGATGAGACCTACTGCATTGACAACGAAGCCCTATACGACATCTGTTTCCGCACACTTAAACTGGCCACACCCACTTACGGTGACCTCAACCACCTGGTCTCAGCTACCATGAGTGGAGTCACGACCTCGCTGCGCTTCCCAGGCCAGCTGAACGCAGACTTGCGCAAGCTGGCAGTCAACATGGTACCCTTTCCTCGCCTGCACTTCTTCATGCCCGGATTCGCTCCTTTGACAGCACGTGGCAGCCAACAGTACCGTGCTCTTACCGTCCCCGAGCTCACACAGCAGATGTTCGATGCCAAAAACATGATGGCCGCTTGCGATCCACGCCACGGACGTTACCTCACCGTGGCCACTGTCTTCCGAGGCCGCATGTCAATGAAAGAAGTGGATGAGCAGATGCTGGCCATCCAGAGCAAGAACAGCAGCTACTTTGTAGAATGGATCCCCAACAACGTGAAGGTTGCAGTGTGCGATATTCCACCGCGGGGGCTCAAGATGTCCTCCACCTTCATTGGCAACAGCACAGCCATCCAAGAGCTGTTCAAGCGCATCTCCGAGCAGTTTACGGCCATGTTCAGGCGTAAGGCTTTCTTGCACTGGTATACTGGCGAAGGCATGGATGAGATGGAGTTCACAGAGGCTGAAAGCAACATGAACGACCTGGTATCTGAGTATCAGCAGTACCAGGATGCCACGGCTGAGGAGGAAGGAGAGATGTATGAGGATGACGAGGAGGAGTCTGAGGCCCAGGTCCAAAAGTAAACCTAAATGATATACAACAAGCTTACTCTAAACCTGACCAGTTATTACTCTGCCGGCTAATAATATCCTAATCTTTCACTTCCCTTACAGGTAGATTAAACTTCATGTTAACCATTTGTACCAATTTAAGCAGAAATTCACTTTACTGTACCATAACGGCTTCTTAATGGTACTATGTTTGTTGTATAGTGTTGTTCACTGACCGATCCTAAATAAACCAGTGTTTCAAGTGGTCTTCATGACTCCAGTTGGTTGTAAAATCTCTTTAATTATCAATTTCTGACACATCAGCAATCTATGGTGAGTCTATAATGAGACTATAGTGAGTCTGTGGTGAGTTTGGTCCTTATTCAGCTCTACTGAATGACTCCTGCATGACAATCCCATGTATAGATGACCTAGATGCTGCTTAAAAATAGCAGCCTACCTCCGGCACAGTGTGAAGAGTGAACTCGTTCTCCCGAGATCCTTTCCACGCTGTTCTTTATCAGCACTGAGAAAATGGACCACATTAGAAAGATCACATGCGTCATGACACCAATGAAGGTTTTCTGCTGCCTACAAAATAGATGCACAGACAGAGCAGGCGTTCATAGAGCACACTGGCACTTCTGAGCAGCTCTGGAGATGCAGTGGCTTTTACTAATGGCTTTAAAGCTTAGATGCTTGGTGAAATAGTAGCTCACGTTGGACTTTTGCTCAGAAGGTTGTGAGTTCAAACCCTAGCATTACCTAAAGGCAAGGCATTAATGCTCAGGGCCTCTAGTGTATACATGAAGATGCGTTTATCCACCACGTGATGTAAATGTAAGGTCTAGAAAAAACACAACACTGCTTGCAAATAATCAGTAAATCTTATATAAATTATATAAATCTGTACATAAAGTGCAATTTTCCTTTTCTGTAAATGTCTTAGGAAATGAAAGGACAATTGCATCTGCAGCACAAACACTTCACAATCCCAATAATGACCCGTTTGCCATAATAAAGAAAGAAAATGCTTCCTGCATAATTTAGAACCGTCGAAATGGCTGTGTTAGGTCGAGGAACGGATCAATGCAAGACAAGTCCCCTGAGACACACATCTAATGATGTACTGATAAATATACATTGTTCATACATATGCAATGGAGTAGGCTCAGACTGACCTGAGTCAGCAGGAAGGTTATAACCACCCTTTATAATCATGTTGAGCAGAAAAGCATTTCAAAATGCACAACATGCTGAACGCTGAGATGAAAGCCCACAGCAGGACCAACAAAAAACTGAAACAAGACCTTAGAAACTTAAATGCTATTAAATCAAATGACATATATCTAACTCTGTATTGATTATTACAGTATGTATACAACTAGATATAAAACCATAAATCTCACGCAAGTACAAAATTCAATATATGAGGTGATAACAAAAGGTTTTGAGACGACCTCTGTTTACACAAAGCGCTTTATTTATCTACGTTTACCTTTAAAATAGTCCCCTTACACAGCAATACACAGTGTTCCTGCAACTTCTAAAATGTGTCCTGGATCCTTCTGTGATTCGTGCTGGATCTTCGCAATGGTGTCAAAAAGGTGACCTTCGTGCTGGATCTTCATCTTCAGGAAGATTTCCACACGAGCCAAATCTGGTGAGTAGGGAGAGTGCGGAATCAGCTGAAACGACACCCAGGAACATCTGATATTGCTTTACTGTATATTTCATAGTGTACATCATACAGTCAGATAGATACTTACCAATGGGATTATACAGTAGGAGAGCACTGAAAGATCACTTAGTATGCTTTTGTATACAGTACGCTATGTACATATTCCTTCTTAGAGGCCTTTTAAGGTTGTAGGCCACGCCTTAAATTAAAGGCGTGGCCTACAGAAATAGTAGTAGCAGTAGTGGTGGTAGTAACGTCTGTGGTCACTGTCTGTGTGGAGTTTCATATGTTTTCCTTGTGTTCATTGGATTTCTTCCTGGTTTTCCAGTTTCTATCCACGTCCCAAAAAAAGGACAGCACATTTTTAGTAGACAGTCGACAGTGGACCATGACTGGTATAAAACACTACTACTACTGCTACAAATAATAATAATAAATATAGCTACAAGCAGCGATAAGTAGGGTTCAAGAAACTGAGGTACCGAAGGTCATAAGAAAAAAAAAGACATCAGGAACATCCCCACACCGAGTTTTTTGTAATATGGTAACGTTGTCTAACAGGAGCTCACAGATAATTGGCAGATGGCGGCCTTGTTTTTTAAGATACGCAAAAATACTCATAAAACCCTATGGCACATTTAACAGAAACACTAAGCGCCAAGTATCAAGTCGATCGGATGAACGGTTGCGTAGTTATAGCTATTTATAAATTTTTTCCTTGTTTAGCGCCACCAAGTGGCAAAGCTGTGCATTTTTTTATTTATATGAAAATTATGTGTGTGAAAAATCGTGCAATATACAAATATTTATACACTTGAAAAACACGACACCCCTATTGACTGATGTTCAAAATTCTAGGACCATGGGTCGAAGATGCCTACAGAGTTTCGTTTTGATCGGCCTCTATTAACCTTGTCTAACAGGTGGCCAAATGTCATTGGTAGATGGTGACCATGTTTTTTGAGTTACGCAATTGTCTACATAAACCCTTATGGCAGATTGGACAGAGACTTTACATGCAAAGTTTCAGGTCAATCGGACGAACGGTTGCATAGTTATAGCCATTTCCCCCCCTTGTTTAGCGCCACCAAGTGGCAAAGCTATGCATTTTTTTTCTTTTACCAAAGATTGAGCATACAGACATATTTTTGTGAGTATCTCATTCCGTTCATAAGTTATAGCCATTTTCGTAAAAGTGGGCCGACTACTTCGAACGTTTGGCAAGCCTTTGCGATGGTGAGTTGAAAGTTACATTTTTTTTTATCATTATTAACAATTCCTGTCTAGTGAACATTGCTACACTGGTTTCGATCCAATGGCATGAAAAACCTATGACTAGTTCGCAAAGTTTTTTTTAAATAACTAATTAATAATTTTCTTTGTTTTTTACCCATTAATATTATTTATAATTAATAATTAATAATAATAATAAGACAGACGCCAGGGGGCGCTAACTACAACCCTCACCTCACATACAATACACTACACACAATAATAAAGGCACATAGTGTTGCCAGGTGTTTGTTTATCCTGCATCTTTACATTTTTGCCCCTTTATCAAAAGTGTGAAAATTAAAAGGGTTTTCTGCATATTAAAGCAGGAGTTTTTTTTTTTACTGAACTTCTAAATAGGTGGCACCTATGAGTCATAAATATATAAATTCTGTCAAATCAGTTAATCTTTTATTTGGGTGTGTCAGTGTTTGTAATAACACAATAATATTTAGGATTTAAATGATTTTTAAAATACCTTTAAGGCACCAGTTGAATGGTTTGTGTGATTGATGAGTCTGGGTGTGATTTGTATGTGATTTGACTCTGAATGCTGTTGTACTTCCCTTTTACAGCAGGAAGTGTGTGTGTGCATGTTTAAGGAAAGGTGACTGATTTACACAAAGACAAAAAGGACTTGCCACACACCCTGCCAAATGAAGAAAGTATTCTTTATTTGCATTCTAGTTTGTTGCATAGAATCAAAAGGAGTATGCATGTATCTAGAACAACATAAGAGACTAGATGTTTCCACACGTTATATACACTCTATACATGCACAAATAATCCAGTTGGACTGTAATAGTCTCTGGGCCCTGCTATGTATCTTTCAAACGGATTTGGCAACCCTGACTCAGCGTGTATTGACAGGGATGATGTTTTTGGACTCAGGACGAAGCCGGAGCTGTCATCTCGATACACACATTGAAGTGAAACACTGATTGTTTTCTCTCGTTGTTTCCAAGATGAATAATATCTGTAAATTAAATGCTCGTCTATAATCAATATGAGGTAAGATCTGGAGCACGTATGCATTGGTGTCTGCTAATTAGCCCCTGGCGCTAGCTAGCAAGCTGTATAGCTAACACTGCAAAAAAAAACATTTTAATATATATAATATTTATGGAGAAAGATTTGATAAACTGCAAATGATGTTATCGGATTATGATCTAGATCAGATTTGGCGCGATCTCAGATTACTGTGTACAAGATAATGATTTATCACACGTGTGGTAAAAAAAAAAAAAAAAAGACTGGAAATTGTTGTTATTATAATATAAATGTTCTGTTTGGCCAAATCTGTCGAAATCGAAAGGCGAAAACCTGTAGATATGTGAAATCGCGTCGCTTTAACTCGTTTTATTGTGTATTTATTGAACATTGATCCGATTCTAACGTCCTTAGGGAAAGAGTCGACACCGAGTTGACACCGAGCCGACACCGAGTCGATACATTTGAGGCGTGAAACTGACATACATTTATAGCAGACTGATGCTGATACTCTTATGCTAAAACATCTTCAGTAAGAACTTTATCTTCCTAATGAAGATGTAACACCTAATACGATATTTCGTGAATCAGACACCAGTCTATCACAAGGCATCATCACACACACACACACACACACACACACACACACACACACACACACACACACACACAGTACAATATCAGAATTGAAATCTACTTGTTTCAGTTCTCATATTTGAGTATGAGTTAAATACAATTATTGTGTGTGTGTGTGTTTGGATGATGTGTGTGTATAAAAGCAGGTTTAAGCAGCGATATGGAATACGATGAGAGACTCGCACGCTTTCGCCAAGGTCACGTCAACCCGTTCGACAGGACTGAAAGTGATGGCACCTCAGACAGGAAGGATCCCCCAAAACAGGGTGAGTCTTCAGATAGGTGACTCACAAGGTCAACGGACAAAGGCACAGCGCGTTGGAGACCATAATTCAATTCTGACTGCTGTTCACCTTGCACCATGAGTCAGATCTGATTAATCACAGATAAGTGCACACTTACTTTTCTGGTCCCGCCCCTAATTTTTAACAAAGCCCCACCCAAAGGTATGTCCAAATACTTTTGGCCATATAATATATTCCCCAGCCCATTGTTATGTACAAGCTATCTCGTAGAAATCTGTCTGTGTTGTAGTTACCAAATCTGTTATACATATGACTGTTAAAGTAGTGAAGCGGATTATGAGTGTATGGGAGTCTGTAAGATGTGAGAGAAGGATATTGCAATGAAACAGGAACAGTGTGATAAAAAACAGGAAGAGCAGTGCTTCCCTCAGCTGTTTCTTTCGCCTGGTTAGACATGTGGCTTATATAAAGACCGTTCCAGACGATTAAATTAACTAGAGCTGCTAAATTAACTGGATTTACTGCGGTACTGTCGAGATCTACAACCATGCTGTGCTGCGACGTCTACGCAGGTACTAATTCACCTCTGACTAATAAACGATACATTTTTGTAGCTGTATAGAAAGGCATAGCAAATCAAATTCAGTGCTTTTAACCTGATTTTGTATTTTCAGTAACCGCTACAGATGCGGAGGGACTGAGATCAGAATATTTGTCATGACCATTGTATTATTTTGTCATATTCATCCACATTTTTCTCACAACTTATTGTTCATGATATTTTCATTTATGGATTAGCAAATGGCCAGACTTTTCGGCTTCTTTTTTTTTTAATGCATAAAATTAGTTTTATTCTTCCTGTACTACAGCCATTTACTATTTCTGAAAGAAAATGATGCCATACTTTCTTTATCCAGTAATAGTCAGATATAGTATGCCTATTTAAATAAAAAACTTCTAGTTCCTCTTCTGTTCTTATGTTATAGAAGTCCACTTATAAACCAGTCATTCTGTCACCAGCATCTGTTGAATTGTATTTAAAAAATTAAATTAAAAAAACTTTCACATCTGTCCTGAAGACATTTATGTGGAGGAAAACATACAGAGCAGTGACACTGAAGACTTCTATTAATGAGATGTTACTACAGGAACTATGTTGGAATGAATGCTATAGTATAAATCTATGCATTAAAACATTTACACATTTAGACGATTTTATAGCCCTGTTAGTTTTTAGCACACGTCCACGTCTTTTTTTGAGTTATCGCTCTCATTCCTGCTGCTGCTGCCGAGCTTAATCATTAAATCACGTCATTGTCACATGCTCCGGGTTTGTGCTTGAGATTTATGTAAGAGGCTGTGTTGATTAAGATACGGAGAGCTCTGCTGCAATAGCCATTGATTCCTGCAGCTGAAGAATGAACACAGGATTAGTCAGCGTTAGTCCAGGATTTAATCTAACATTTTTCTCCTACAGAGGTGAGACCGGAGCTCTTCTTCACAGAGACCAAACACCAAATCTCTGACCGGACCATGGACCTGGGGCTGGCCGAGGACCATTTCTCACGACCTGTGGTGAAGTTCTTTTTATTTTAATCATCATGTTGCTTGCATGCTTGCAGTATTGTCCTGAATTAGATCTTATGACCTCATGTTCTGCTTTCATGCATTTTTTTTTGTACATGTGATTTTCTTGGTTTGTGTCATAGTTCATTTAGCTGGTTTAAAGCTTAAAGCTTGTTTTTGTGTTTTATAGATTTACTTCTTAATTATCAATATGATATATATATATATATATATATATATATATATATATATATATATATATATATATATATAGATATATAGATAAGTAAGTAATAGTTAGTTGGTAGTAGTTAGTATCTACTGTAACGGCCTGAGCAATGTGATTTGGCCAAATATGACTCTTATAGTGTTGATCGCATAATGCAATTTTTTTAGGCACAATGTGACACAAATGCAATATAAAACACAAAAGCTTTTTCATGATAGAGAGAAGGACTGGATTCATCTAAAATTCTAGTCATTTGTTGCCTCTCAGTGTCCTAAATTCACTTCAGCGCAATTAAATTCAGAAAAACTTCCTGAGATGGTATGAGAAAGAAACCTAGTGAGGAACCAGACTCAAACCCATCCTCATCTGGGTCACACCAAATTTCCATTCATTACAGTTCCATTATTGTTGAGGGTATCAATTGGTCACTGAAAGCCAAACTGTTCATGGCAATTGTAGACCTAAACCATGTCTGGAGAATTTACTAGAGACTAATGTTTAATGTGCATTTAAAATCTGGATAACGTGTACATGCATCAGCAAGTTTTCTGTTAGAAGATGTTATATTTAATTTATGGAAGGAGTCTTTATATAGGAACAAAAGTAATAACTGGAAGTCTGTTTTTTTGTTCCACACTATTAAATGTAACTTAAAATAGATACAGAAAAAATACTATATGTTTTCTTTTATGCATTATTGCAATAGTAACAGAAATAAACCTCTGTGGTGTTATTGATTGAATGTGGTAACAGTAATTATACTTATAATTATTTTCCCATAACTCCATCCGTGTAGTGTGATATTGCGTCCTGATTTCTCTCTAGCATTTAGAAACTAGTGATTATAGGTTCAGGTCTCAGTAGATTTGATGTCTCAATGTTGATTTAAACCAATGAGCCGTTCACAAAACCCTTCATATTTCTATTACTACTCAGGGTTCCTTTGTAGCGTCAGACATCGAGCAGCTGGAGCAGACTATAGAGGAGTATAAAAAACAGATCTTAGAGCTGCCGGAACATTCTGAGAGACAGAAGGACACCGTTGCCAAACTCATCCACCTGCGCCTCAAACTCCAGGAACTGAAGGTGTGTTTCAGCATGGTTTTAAATGGTCTAATACGGTATTATTTATTCATCATAGTAAAAATTATTGCTATTAAAATTATTATGACATGTCGTGTCATGTGATAGGACCCGGAGGAGGATGAACCAAATCTGCGTGTTTTGTTGGAGCATCGCTTTTCTAAGGAGAAGAGCAAGAGCGTCAAACAGACGTGTGACAAGTGCAGCACCATCATCTGGGGTCTTATTCAGACCTGGTACACATGCACAGGTCTCAGAGTTTCCAGATCTTTTTATAGTCTATATTTAAGATGTATTTGATACATTCTCAGTGTATAACGAAGTACTGGATGATCTGGTGGGTTTTTTCCAGATGTTTACATGACGCGATCCCGAGATCCCGCGTTATCTACATGATATATATATGATCTACTTGAGTGATCTAGATCTTTCCTCATATTTATTTATACATACATGCATACATTATATAACCAATAGTATGTTTACCCCCTATTTAATTTCCCTTTTAACCCTTTGTATAACAGCTGCATAAAATCACATATTATAAATTCACTGCTTTTTTTGTCTTAAATGACTGAAAAGAACGATATAGCCTCTTTATACGTTATAGAATCCTGAAGAGCCTCCGAGCAGCGGTTGCTAGGCTTCAGAACCATTCAGTTGCATGTTTTTTCCCTTTTTTCATATTACCACCTTTATTCAGGAGGCAGTCTCTTTAATTGAACTTTTATTATCCATGTTTGAAATAACTTCTTGCATTCACAGGTTGTTACTACCGTTGCCATAGTAAGTGCATGAATCTCATCACAAAGCCGTGCGTGAGGTCGAAAGTGAGCCACCAGTCGGAGTACGAACTGAACATCTGCCCAGAGATCGGCCTGGACAAACAGGATTACAGATGTGCCGAGTGCCGAGCCCAGATCTCTCTTAGTAAGTGTTCATAGGAATCACATAATCATGAGATTTTCTTAAATATAGTCATCTGGAAGAAACTCATATATATATATATATATATATATATATAAATATATATATATATATATATATATATATATATATATATATATATATATATATATATATACAGTGAGGAAAATAAGTATTTGAACACCCTGCTATTTTGCAAGTTCTCCCACTTAGAAATCATGGAGGGGTCTGAAATTGTCATCGTAGGTGCATGTCCACTGTGAGAGACATAATCTAAAAAAAAAAATCCACAAATCACAATGTATGATTTTTTAACTATTTATTTGTATGATGCAGCTGCAAATAAGTATTTGAACACCTGAGAAAGTCAATGTTAATATTTGGTACAGGAGCCTTTGTTTGCAATTACAGAGGTCAAATGTTCCCTGTAGTTTTTCACCAGGTTTGCACACACTGCAGGAGGGATTTTGGCCCACTCCTCCACACAGATCTTCTCTAGATCAGTCAGGTTTCTGGCCTGTCGTTGAGAAACATGGAGTTTGAGCTCCCTCCAAAGATTCTCTATTGGGTTTAGGTCTGGAGACTGGACACCAGAACCTTGAAATGCTTCTTACAGAGCCACTCCTTGGTTATCCTAGCTGTGTGCTTCAGGTCATTGTCATGTTGGAAGACCCATCCTCGACCCATCTTCAATGCTCTAACTGAGGGAAGTAGGTTGTTCCCCAAAATCTCGCAATACATGGCCCTGGTCATCCTCTCCTTAATACAGTGCAGTCGCCCTGTCCCATGTGCAGAAAAACACCCCCAAAGCATGATGCTACCACCCCCATGCTTCACACTAGGGATGGTGTTCTTGGGATGGTACTCATCATTCTTCTTCCTCCAAACACATTTAGTGGAATTATGACCCAAAAGTTCTATTTTGGTCTCATTTGACCACATGACTTTCTCCCATGACTCCTCTGGATCATCCAAATGTTCATTGGCAAACGTAAGATGTGCCTGGACATGTGCTGGTTTAAGCAGGGGAACCTTCAGTGCCATGCATGATTTCAAACCATGACGTCTTAGTGTATTACCAACAGTAACCTTGGAAACGGTGGTCCCAGCTCTTTTCAGGTCATTGACCAGCTCCTCCCGTGTAGTTCTGGGCTGATTCCTCACCTTCCTTAGGATCATTGAGACCCCACGAGGTGAGATCTTGCATGGAGCCCCAGTCCGAGGGAGATTGACAGTCATTTTAGCAGAAGACAGTTTAGCTTCTTCCATTTTCTAATGATTGCTCCAACAGTGGACCTTTTTTCACCAAGCTGCTTGGCAATTTCCCCGTAGCCCTTTCCAGCCTTGTGGAGCTGTACAATTTTGTCTCTAGTGTCTTTGGACAGCTCTTTGGTCTTGGCCATGTTAGTAGTTGAATTCAGCTGTATCATACAAATAAATAGTTTAAAAATCATACATTGTGATTTCTGGATTTTTTTTTTTAGATTATGTCTCTCACAGTAGACATGCACCTACGATGACAATTTCAGACCCCTCCATGATTTCTAAGTGGGAGAACTTGCAAAATAGCAGGGTGTTCAAATACTTATTTTCCTCACTGTATATATATATATATATATATATATATATATATATATATATATATATATATATATATATATATATATATATATATATATATATATATATTGCCAAAAGTATTGGTTCACCTGCTCATAAGTATGGTTCCACATTTAGTCTCAATTTGCTATTGTAATTCCCTCCACTCTTCACACACTATATTTCCTAAAATATGAGGTCACCTGACCTTTCCTGTGTGTGTGTATAGAAATAAATATTTATATACACACACTATATTTCCCAAAGTATTGGTTTACCTGACCTTTCCTGTGTGTGTATATGAATATATATACACACACACACACACACACACACACACACACACACACACACACACACACACACACACACACACACACACTATATTGGGTCACCTGACCTTTTCTGCTATATGTGGTTCTTTTCCAAACTGTTACCACAAAGCTGAAGCACACTACAAAATCTAGTGGAACATCTTCTCAGGAGAGTGGAGGGAATTATAGGAGCAAATTGGGACTAAATGTGGAATGCAATGCTCAGAAATCACATACCATACTTATGGCCAGGTGACCCAATACTTTTGCCAATGTAGTGTGCGTATGTATATTTCGATCTTTCAATGACAATAGCGATACAATAAAAATGTACAAATATTTAAAACAATAATAATATATATTTTAGTTTGTGAGGGTATTACCAACTGAATTTTGTGGTGTGTTTTATCCTGTAGGAGGCGTCCCGAGCGAGGCGAGGCAGTGTGATTATACGGGTCAGTATTACTGCAGCAGCTGCCACTGGAACGACACCGCCATCATTCCTGCCCGAGTTATTCACAACTGGGAGTTTGAGCCCAAAAAGGTGACATTCTCTAAAACAGTTTTACTTTGGATCAGGACGATCTGCGCATGAAACTCCTTCATGCGATCCTCATATACCACAGCAATTTGGCGTGTGTTATATGTGGCGTGTGTGCTTGACTGTGCTTAAAAACAAGCCTCGCTTTGCTGTGTGTAGGTGTGCCGCTCATCCATGCGATATCTGACTCTTATGATCTCCCGACCTGTCTTGAAACTAAAGGAGATAAACCCGCTGCTTTTTAACTTTGTAGAAGAACTGGTAGAAATCAGGGTGAGATTTCTGCTGTTATTTTGTTTTATTTATTTTGTATTCATTACTGGAGATCTGTTTCGGACTTGATGTTCTCTCTCCATTTACAGAAGCTGCGTCAGGATATATTACTCATGAAGCCCTACTTCATCACCTGTAAAGAGGCCATGGAAGCCAGGCTGCTGCTGCAGGTACGACTTGACTGCAGTCAGTGCTGCAGATCTAAGACTAAGATGATAATCAGCAGTTGACACCTGAAAGCAAGGTAAAAAAATGTTCAGCCACATTCATACTGATCGAGTACGTTTCTCGGCATGTTCCTCTTTCAGGTGTCGACTCGTTCACTGTTTTATTCCATAAACCATGAGTCAGGAGAAATTAGGAAAATGGCTTTTAGAAAATTGCAAGCAGTGTAAGCCCTACTCTGGCTTGTGGTTGAAACTGGAGGCTGAAAGCATAGTTTTCCAGAAAGTGTTGTCCATGTAAAGAAACGTTCTTTATTTGCCCATTGTTCATTCTTTTGTATTGTATCGTTAAAAACTAAATCGTAAATTGCATCGTTTTTTTTTTTTTTTTTTATACTTACTTTATTTTACTATATATATATATATATATATATATATATATATATATATATATATATATATATATATATATATATATAATTTTTTTATTTGTATTTTTTTTATTTATTTTTTTTTTTTTTTCTTCTTCAAAAAACAGAATTTTCCTCCTGTATGACGTTCCTGAGAGCATGGAAAGCCATTTATAGGTGCTGAAAGGAAGTGAATGAAGGGGGTATACTTAGGCTTTCACTTTGTTCATAAAGGCTTTTTTTCTCCTGTTACAGCTTCAAGAGCGGCAGCACTTTGTGGAGAACGATGACATGTACAGTCTACAGGACCTGATCGACATCTTCAATGGTCGTCTCAGCTGTTCTCTAACTGAGATACACACCACCTTCGCCAAGCACATTAAACTGGACTGTGAGGTGAGATTGTGTGAATTTGTCTCGCTTACTAATCCGAAATAATGGCATTAATGTACATCAAAATGGTTAATTGAAGGTCTTTCTAATTATGTTTATGACGTTCAAGCATTTACACACATCAAATATGAGGAAAGCACCACATTCTTCTTAAATATAATTTTTATCATAGATATCATATATACACACACACACACACACACACACACACACACACACACACACACACACACATACATATATATATATATATATAATTATTATATTTAAAAGATAAAAATTATATTTAAGATGTGGTATATATATATATATATATATATATATATATATATATATATATATATATATATATATATATATATATATATATATATGGTTGATTGCTGGAACTACTGGCTATCGAAAAAAAATCAGTAATGACAGTTTTTCCAGGGTGCTGAGAAGCTCTGCTGTGATTTTACAGTACGACAGCGACCTCTGGAGGCGAATCGCTAACACCACATGCTGTTTAAGCATTGAAATAACATTTTAATTGGAGTGTTGTTTGTATGTTCCAGTATCTATTTTATCGGTTATCAGCAAGTACGATCCAAATTGGTTATTGGTAAAATCGGGCGAACTCTATTTTACACGTTTTTCATTGAGCCATGGATGATATGATCATCAATTATTATCAATTATTAACTTATTAAGAAATCACAGATCAGCGCTCAAAGACGACCACATTAACAGAATGACACTCTTCCTTTCAGCGATGCCAAGCTAAAGGTTTCGTGTGTGAGCTCTGTAAGGAGGGGGATATTCTCTTCCCGTTCGACAGCCACACCTCAGTGTGCCACGACTGCTCTGCAGTTTTCCACAGGTCAGGCTCATTTACATGATCAGCCAAACAATAACATTCAAAAGTTTTTTGTTTTTTTTACCAGTGAGTCATTCTGAAAAAATTGTACATTCTTTCAGGCGGTCATTTCCCGCACACTACATTTAGCATACATCCTTATCCAGGGCAACTTACATTTATGTCATTTATACATCTGAGCAGTTGAGGGTTAAGGACCTTGTTTAATAATCCAGTAGTGGAAGCATGGTGGTGCTGGGATTTAAACTCACAACCCTGCATTCTGAAGATCAACAGCTTAAACACTAATGCACCGCTTTCCAGAAAGTAAACTTACATTTACAGCATTTGGCAGACACCTTTTGTTTAGAGTAACATATCATTGTAATTCAGGCTTAAACAAAAGTAAGCAATGGCAGCGTGGAGATGTTGGGTTTCGAACTTTGGACTTTCTGACATAACCATAAATGTCATACCATTACTACTGAGCTACCACTTTTTTCTTCTCGCTCTCTTGACGAAATTCTGTCTTCCAGCGATTCAAAAACTAGAGTTTTGACACTTGTAACTCCTTCCCTACATGCTACATAGTAAATTAATCAAGACTTTCTGACCAATTAGAATTGAGAATTAAGCAATTCTTGTATAAATCAGTCTAAAAACGTGTACGTTTATTTTAGTTCATTCACTTGGTTTATATCATCAAATTTGTACATTTTAGCCTACACACAAATATGTGTGTATAAATAATACACTTGTTTCTTCTGTCGCTCATCAGGGACTGTTACTATGACAACTCTACGACGTGCCCACGATGCGCCCGGATGACCGACCGGAAGCAGGAAGAGCTGGAGGAGCTGGCAGAGCTTTAGAGACGTGAAACACAGGGGGACGATGTGTTTTAACAGACTCTTTCACTGTGACAGCACTAGAGTCAGTGCTCAAACTTGGCATTGTGTGCATGCTTTTACGTTTACAGGATAATGCCACGTTCTTAGCACTCGTGGTCCCATATTGCTTCTCTGTTTCTCTTTCTTATCCTCGTGTTTTCTTCTTGTCCTGCTCACTTCTCTGTAACACTACGAGAAGACAGGAGAGGCACAATGAGAGTGTGATACGGGGGAACCGGTGTTTCATTGCCCCATACTGCATTCGCAACGAGCCCTGCGAAAACCAGGGACCGGAAACAGAACACTGCTATTAAGTGTTTAAAGATTTTAACAGGTTTAATGCTTAAAACTCCCCCATAATCGAGCCTTGTTGATGAGATCTTACTGTTTTAAGGTGCATTCACATTTTTTTTTTTAGGTTTGACGTTCAGGTTGTTTGTAGAGAATTTTAGTTGTGTACTAGTAACCATCCAAAAAATATAGTCTTATTTTTAGTTACATATAAGGACCATTATTATTTATTTTTATTTCGAACACTGTATTTCATTAGCAGGTGTTTTTTCCTTTTTTTTTTTTATTTATTTATTTTTTTTATTGAATATTCGATTTTCTGATTCGTTGAGCGAATATGTTCTCCTATGCTAATTTAGGTTTCCTGCCCCACAACTTGCAAGCTGATTGGTCAGAAGGCACCAAAGCACTTTTACTTTGCTCTTCATCTTTACATAAAATGTTGCATGGGCACATGGTTCTCTCTTTTCATGCTTGTTTCCCTGAGCATAAAAAAAAATTTGTGAAAGCACCTCTATATGTAAAAGTCGTTACTACAGTATAATACATTTTTGTATTTATCTTTGCATTGTAGTGTCAAAGTCCGGGGCAGTGTGTAATGTGCAAGCAAATTGCCAAAATGGAACATTGACCTTTTCCATGCAGCCTATTTAAAGATGAAATTAAACAATAGTCTGCCAATGAAACTGAAGGAAAAGAAGTACAGGAGGAGTAAAGCTCTGTACACAAGCATACTCGTAAACAGTATGCTATCATTTTGAGGCGCATTAGAATGTAATGTTTAAATGCACTCTTTATTATTTGTTCTAAAATAATATACAATTATGCTGTGCTACCTTTCAGCATGCCACTTGTTTGTTAGATGTTTTTTGTTTTCGTGCTGTGACATGACCGACGTCGTGGTGTCCAGTGTTGTGACGCTATTCTCGTCCGTGCGTGACGCTTACGAAGAACACGAGTAAAAGGAATAACTCTACGCTGTCTGGAATCGCATTTACTGAAGTTTTACAACATTCAACAATCATTCTGAAAGAAATCTCAGTGATGTTCGTAAGCTGAGGTCAACCATGATACAGCAACCCTGGAGCACTGAGGGTTAAGGGTTTTGCTCAGAGGCCCCAAGAGCAGCAGTTTGGTGTTACCAGGGCTTGAAATCATGACCTTCTGATCAGTAACCTAGAGCCTTAAGCACTAAGCTTCAACCTCCCCGTTGATAATTGTAGATAGAAAAGAAAACAAGAAAGATATGAGGAGGGAGGGACTTATCAGCACCTCGCAAGAAATTCCGGACACATTTATTATTTTTCCACATTTTCCCTCAAAAACAAAAATTATTTTTTTGTTTTGTTTGTTTTTTTACCTTTTGAAATACTTTTTGACGAATATAAGTTAAACACATTCAACCCTTTTTTAGGGCATTACTACGATTAAAAGCCTTTCAATACACAACAAAAAGAGGCGGCTTGGTGTTCTCGGTTATTCCGAATAAGGAAGGGATTTATTGACACGTGTGCTCCCACAAACAAATAATGGCTCTCAGAAGGTTCCAGATAGAACAAAATTCTAGATATTTATACGATATGTACCTTGTATGTATAACGGTACAAAACATATACACCATGTAAATGTAGATAAAAAGTGTTTAAGGATATGCTGTGAACAATTATATACAGTTATACAGAAATAATGTCTTTTTCTGTATATAATGATACAGAATATACAGGTTAGAGTGGAAGTGTACAATAATAGTAGTAGGAGAATAAATATACATGCTAATTCATGATGATCATTTTGACTGAACTGTTTACATGTATATTGAATATTATTGTTTGGAAATAATCAAATCAGTTATGTCTGTTTTTCTCGATTTTAACTAGAAAAGGTCATGTAAGGTATTTTATAGCAAAATTGTTTAAAAACAAGGTTTATGTTTATTAATTCATTTTAATAAAAGTTGGTAAAGTGTTTAAAATCGGAGTTATAAAAACACATCATGCCTTGAATAAATAAATGGGATTTGGACACGTGACCAAACAGGCGAACAAAATGGCTGCTTTTTTTTTTCCCTTTCTTTCTTTTTTTGTATACTGAAAACATTGAACATTCATAGCATAATAAAACATTACAAACACAATATTGACTTTTTTGAATGAAAGAAAAAATAAGGAAACCATAAATAAATTGTAGAAATTAGATAACAGGAGGGGTATACATATAATAACAATTTAAAAAAAAAGTAATTTAGATCTTTGTGTATATCCAAAGTTCTGGTTGCTTTCCGACTTGAAAGTCTTAGTAAAAGTTATAAATAAACAGAAAATGTAAACACAAAAGGTTGTGCACAGCAACAGCAGCAGTCAATTAGATGAACAATTTCTGTTTATTTACAAGTACACTCCTGTATACAGTTCTCTTTTGCACATTGTACTGTATAACATACAGTAGGTTTACTGGTGGTGCTGTTTTCTGTGTATGTCCTACACTGTCTTCTATTGTCTGGAGCACTGTCTGGTTTTGTACACGATGAACTTTATGACAATTTACTTCAGTCTTTAGCTTTTTGTCTGTCTGTAGCTCTATGATGTTTTATGTATATATACAGTACAGACCAAAAGTTTGGACACACCTTCTCATTCAAAGAGTTTTCTTTATTTTCATGACTATGAAAATTGTAGATTCACACTGAAGGCATCAAAACTATGAATTAACACGTAGAATTATATATGGAATTATATACATAACAAAAAAGTGTGAAAAAACTGAAAAATGTCATATTGTAGGTTCTTCAAAGTAGCCACCTTTTGCTTTGATTACTGCTTTGCACACTCTTGGCATTCTCTTGATGAGCTTCAAGAGGTAGTCACCTGAAATGGTCTTCCAACAGTCTTGAAGGAGTTCCCCGAGAGATGCTTGGCACTTGTTGGCCCTTTTGCCTTCACTCTGTGGTCCAGCTCACCCCTAAACCATCTCGATTGGGTTCAGGTCCGGTGACTGTGGAGGCCAGGTCATCTGGCGCAGCACCCCATCACTCTCCTTCTTGGTCAAGTAGCTCTTGATGCCTTCAGTGTGACTCTACAATTTACATAGTCATGAAAATAAAGAAAACTCTTTGAATGAGAAGGTGTGTCCAAACTTTTGGTCTGTACTGTGTATATATATATATAAAAAGCTTAAAATTAATTATATATCTGAAGACCCCAAAAAATCTGCTTTTGTTCAAGAATTTTATATGAAGAAGAAAAAAACTATACTCTGAATGCAACAGTAGTCAAAGTTTACATTTTCTTTCTTATATTAAAAAATATTGCATTATATATATATATATATATATATATATATATATATATATATATATATATATATATATATATATATTTTTTTTTTTTTTTTTTTAATTATTAAAGTATTTGGAATTCCTTTTATCTTTTCATCATGTTTTATCCATTTCTATCCGGACAACAGCCACATTTGAATAGACATTACCTAATTCAGATTGTAATTTAATTAACTGATTGCGTTTGCTCAGGCTTTTTTTTTATAAATATAAATTATTTCCTCGACTATTTCTTTACACAATCTTATTTGCTTAGATAATTAACTTAAATTTGTGCGATATATTTAATCTTTGTTATCTATTGTCAGATTACACGTTTATCACTATTAACGCGTTCATTCGATTCTAAAGGACCTCAGGTGTCTATTTATCCGCCTGAACAAAATACATATTTATGGGCAATAAAAAATACAATTCTCTTTTGTATTTAATTCACTATACGACCGTGTTATTAACCTGTAACATGTGCTTTATTTGATATGATTAAAACGGTTTTTATTTGTATTAATTTTTTTTGCAGTGTAATTGTGAAAAGCGGTATGTTTTGATCAGGCAGCACGGGCACCCGGGACCTGCTGTTTACTCGAGTCAGCTACTTTTATCTATTTTGAGTTTCCTCGTCGTTTGGAGGAGACTTTTTTATTTTTGTAGCTGTAAAATGAGTCGGATATTGCGGTTGATGTGTGCAGACTGCTGTAAGTCAGGATTGGAGAGCTGGAGAAGAGGATACAGCGGATTTCACTCGAATTCAGTCAAAGTTTTAAAGTTCAGGGTAAGCAGTTTGGTTTGTTTTTGTTGGCGTTGGCTCCGCCCACTTTCCGGTCTCTATCAAATACCATTCTGAATATTGTACAAATTCAATTTCTCAGATTTTAAGATTTGAATGTTTTCTTGGGTATAATCTGAATATTTTTGTAATAATTTTAATGTGATTTGTAGAGTAATTTGTATTGAGTTAGTAATCTCAGATTGTTGCTCTCAGATTGTGGCCCTGGTTTTGTACAGTTGCTTGTAAAATGTAAATAAAATAAATAAGTGAAAGATGATTTCATGTCACAGGTCATACACCATGGCAAGACTGAGCAGCTGTGTGTGTGTATATATTATATATAATGCCTGGTGTAATACATCATTAAGTACCCTAATCATCCTATTAAATACCTGTTCAGTTTGCTAACATCACGTTTTTTTTTTGTTTTCCTACAAGCTCTCAGACTTCTTAATGCAAGCATGAACTTCTAAACCATAAGTCTCTCAGGCTCAGTTCTTCTGTTAATGTTTTTGGTTTGTTATTGTTATACCTCATTACATTTAATACAATTTCCTCTTGCACATCTGAAGGGGGAGGGGGGGTGTTTAAGGCATTGGATCTGAAGATTATCAGTTTAAATTCTTTAAAGTTTACATGTATAATTAATACATTTGGCATAGATTGGGGTTAATATTGTGTCACGTGTAGTATTTATAGTTCGTATTTAATCAGTTATACCAAGCAGAAACAGCTGTATGAAATGTATTTGTGTGTGTGTGTGTGTGTGTGTGTGTGTGTGTGTGTGTGTGTGTGTATATATATATATATATATATATATATATATATATATATATATATATATATATATATATATATATATATATAATATATATATATACACACACAGTGAGGAAAATAAGTATTTGAACACCCAGCTATTTTGCAAGTTCTCCCACTTAGAAATCATGGAGGGGTCTGAAATTGTCATCGTAGGTGCATGTCCACTGTGAGAGACATAATCTAAAAAAAAAATCCAGAAATCACAATGTATGATTTTTAAACTATTTATTTGTATGATACAGCTGCAAAAAAGTATTTGAACACCTGTCTATCAGCTAGAATTCTGACCCTCAAAGACCTGTTAGTCTGCCTTTAAAATGTCCACCTCCACTACATTTATTATCCTAAATTAGATGCACCTGTTTGAGGTTGTTAGCTGCATAAAGACACCTGTCCACCCCATACAATCAGTAAGAATCCAATTACTAACATGGCCAAGACCAAAGAGCTGTCCAAAGACACTAGAGACAAAATTGTACAGCTCCACAAGGCTGGAAAGGGCTACGGGGAAATTGCCAAGCAGCTTGGTGAAAAAAGGTCCACTGTTGGAGCAATCATTAGAAAATGGAAGAAGCTAAACATGACTGTCAATCTCCCTCGGACTGGGGCTCCATGCAAGATCTCAACTCGTGGGGTCTCAATGATCCTAAGGAAGGTGAGAAATCAGCCCAGAACTACACGGGAGTAGCTGGTCAATGACCTGAAAAGAGCTGGGACCACCGTTTCCAAGGTTACTGTTGGTAATATACTAAGACGTCATGGTTTGAAATCATGCATGGCACGGAAGGTTCCCCTGCTTAAACCAGCACATGTCCAGGCACATCTTAAGTTTGCCAATGACCATTTGGATGATCCAGAGGAGTCATGGGAGAAAGTCATGTGGTCAGATGAGACCAAAATAGAACATTTGGGTCATAATTCCACTAAATGTGTTTGGAGGAAGAAGAATGATAAGTACCATCCCAAGAACACCATCCCTACTGTGAAGCATGGGGGTGGTAGCATCATGCTTTGCGGGTGTTTTTTTGCACATGGGACAGCGCGACTGCACTGTATTAAGGAGAGGATGACCGGGGCCATGCTGCTCAGATTCTGCATCTCACTCAGTGCATTCCAATGAGCTAACATTAGTAGTTTTAGATCTGACTCTATATGCAGAAAATATAATTTGATTTGTTTTTTTGTCAGTTTTTATTGAACAAGAACGGGTAAAATCATTAAAAAAACGTAACATTTCTTGACAGAATTCTTCTTCACATCGAGCAGAAATACGATTAGGACGGGAAGCTTTGTTGCTGTCACAATCACGTGTTTTCTCCACCAAACCACCGAAAGGTATTTATGTTATTTACATGTTATTTATATTAAAAAATATATTACATATTAATCATTTAGTAATCTTATTGCAAATGTGTTTTGACATTTGCACAGGATTTGAGAAGTTTTTCCCGAAGAGATCGTCCTCAGAAACCGGAGGTAAATGATTCCAAAACTTTACCTGAAAGATTAAAACAGACTGTAACCCAAAACATGGTTTGTTGAATAGCGAATCATGTTGATGGAAGGAGTCTCCAGTAATTTTTAGGACAATCAAATTTAGGCTTTTTTTCTTACTTCATGAGAATTAAATATGTTTATAAACAAGCATAAAAACTAGGGATGCACTGAAATGAAAATTATTGGCCGAAACCGAAAAAGAGGAAAGCAAGGCCGAAAACCGAAACACATTGCATTTATGGCTATGACTGTGTACTAAACTTACTAAAATCAAGGCATTTCAATTGCATAAATTAATATTAAAGTTTTAAAGAATAACTCAATTACAAATTATGAAAATATTTATTTATAGCACATTGCAACAATCCACAGGATAAAATAAATTAAAATTCAAACCTAAATGTTTAACTTAAATGCACTCATGTGTACATTAATTAATGTACAGGCCCTCTGGCCTGCTGAAAGGTTGTACAATTAAATATGTTCTTTCATAAAAACAAAGTGCATTCAGAACAAGTGCAACTGCTCAAAGATACAACAATATCACTGGGAAACTTCCTGCCTTTTCAAAAAGGTCCGCCACAGACGGAGTGCGCGTGCTCGGAGGGGTTTTGCTTTTCTGTGCCGCGTTCCTCTCATATTCAGCATAGCGATCGGGATGTTTGGATTTCAGGTGATAAATTAAACCCGACGTGGAGAAAGTCTTTGCAGACGCACAACCTTTCGAAATTTCGGCATTACATGTTTTGCACATCACTATCCGTGGGTCTTTCTCAGATATACTGAAATATAATATCCGCAGACATGTTGCTTCAGACAAGCACGTGCAGGCCGCGGTTTCTGTTTGCGTCATCACAACAAACTGTTTCGGCCGTGTTGTTTCGGTGATCAAAGTCTTTTTCGGTGGCCGAATATTCGGTGCATCCCTAATAAAAACAGTACCTGCATGAATTGCTTTATACCTTTATGTCGATTGTTTTCTTGTATATGTGAGTTTTAGGCGCAAATTAATGCACGTTGTACCATTACAGAAAAACCAAGTGGACCCAAGTCCCAAAAAAGCCGAGGTGGAGCAGGAGACGATGAGAAAAAGGAAGATGGCAGTTGGTGGTCTCGCATCTTACGAGTAAATATCCCCGTAATTGTTTTAATCACTTGTTTTATCTCTGTTAATGTTAATAACATGGAAAACCCATTGTTTTTAACGTATTTGCATCAGTAAAAAAACTGATTTATTTATATGTAATTGTTAGTATGTGCATTAAACTTGATTAATTTGTGACCAATATTTTATTTTGATTCCTCCTCGCTAAACTGTTTCTCGAGCACATTCTCAGCACGTGAATACGACCTTTCGCATCACTACAGAGACCGAGGCGTGTCCTGAGAGTCACATAGAATACAGATTAACATGGCAGAGGTAGAGCTGCATCTTCCTGGCGACAGAACATGGATTTATTTAATCTTTTAAAATTTAATCTGTCTGAACCAAAGAAATAAAAGCAAACTATCTGCAGCATATTGAATTGCACAGCATCATATTTTTTTTTTTGCATCGTACTGCATTGAATCGGATTTTGAATCGGATCACATCGCATTGGTTGCTGCTTCATATGTATCTGTAATGTATTGTGTTGTTTGCTATGCTTCGAGATGTGATATGTAAATCGCATCGGCCTCCGTTATGGAGATGCACATTCCTACTGACCGGCATCGGAAGCTTTAGAAGCAGAAAAAGTAAATTTTTTTGAGTCTCTCATTTCAGAAAGCTAGTGTATGTCATGAAAGACTCGTTAACTGTTACTATAGAAACGGTAACGAGTGAGATAATCCTGCGATTTCCAGTGAGCTGCTGTTACAGAAAATTGATCAACTATCTGAAAAGAGATTTCAACAGCACTGTGGTGCTCATGATGATGATTTACGGAACAGAGAATATAAAGAGACTCAATGTGACGCTCATCAGCTTTGCTAGCTCGGCCTCCGAGCGAACTTCCTGTTTGTGAATATTTGTTATAGTAGGTAAATCTGATAAACCTCATATCTTCCGCTTGTGTAACAGAGAGACATCCCATGGGATGAAAAGAGTTCCTGGAACGTCTTCTTCACAGGAGCTGGGCTGCTGGCGACTTTTCTTTATTTATACCTCAGAGATAAAGGACGAGAGATCTCCTGGAGGGATTTTGTTAATCACTACCTCGCTCGAGGCCTGGTAAGAGACGATTTATTCCGAATTCAAATCAAGGAATGAGTGCTGAAACTATTGACACCCTTCAAATCAGATGATTAGAATCTATATTTCCTAAAGAACCATTTTCCAATATAACTTTTATTTACAGAATATGGCAAAAGTATTGAAGCCCCTTGGGAAAAAAAAAACGAAAACGAGTTTGAATAGACTTTGAGACCCCATGAGATCCCTGAAAGTACCTAAAGTATTGAAAGTATTGATGAAGCCAGTAAAGTTTTGCAAGATCTTGCCGTAGAAAAGCCATACAGCACATTCATATGTTTTAGCTCAGAAGATCATTTTGTATGTGTCATGTAACAAGTCAGGCAGGTGCAAGTGCTGGTGAAAGGTGTTTTATTAAGACAGAAGGCAGACAGATCCTTCAGTATAGCCTTTTGGGGTTTTTATCCATTTTTTGTTACATCTGATTCACACTTTTTTATAAAAAAAAAAAAAAAAAAAACTTTTTTTTTTTTTTTTTGTAGATATCGTTAGAATAGTTTGAAAGTACACTATATGGACGAAAGTATTGGGACACCTGATTCTTCTTGCCATGTGTGTTCCTTTCTCAAGTTGTTTGCACAGAGGTGGAGGCACACAATCGTATATAATGTCTCTGCGTTTATTATTATAGAAGGCAGTCAAATCCTAATTGGCAGGCGGATGCATTAATGTAAAAGAGGTCAGGCAGATTTTTCCGGTGTCAGTATTTTACTTCACTGTTTATTTTTCTGACTTTTTTTTAACTTCCCCTTATTAAAATCTTTACACAAATATCTGTACTTTCCACTTCTTACATTTTCACAACAGACTCGTTACTTTAGTTTTAATCAATTTGGTGATCAATTCTTTTCATTGCGCAGCTTATTTCAATATACCACTGGTGTATCATTTCCAGGCTCTCACGCACAACAGACTAGTTTCTGAAGCTCACAATGAGCAGAGCAGAAGGCAGTAAGAAGTCTGGAGTTAACGTGGATGAGACAGAGGGAGTCAGTGATGTAAACATGACTGAGACATGAGAGACATTCCTGATCCCCTGATCATCATCAGCTTTTCTCTTATAGTTTTTTTATATGGTGGATGTTCATCCTGGATACATTAATTAGATAACAAAATGTTAAATGCTTTAATATTCATATATTAATATGATGTGAGGTATAGTTACCAGCGTGACACTAAAACAGGTAGTAATAATCACTTCTTTTTACTGAAGCATATGTCAGAGCCCTTCTTCTTTACCTTGAGTGAAAAATTTTAGTCAATACTTCAACTTTTACCAGAAACACGAGTTTCTGTACTTCTACTTGAGTGAAGGATGCGTGTACTTTTGCCACCTTTGTCGGGCGATGAGCTAACGACTGAAAGAAGGCGGTATGAAAACATGAACGTGAAGAATCAACATTTGAAAAAAGGGTGCCAATAATTTTGGGGCCGACTGTGAAACCGGAATTTGACCGCTCACCTACAACATTTGGTTTATTGACGGATTATAAAGAAAGCGATTTGTTTTTTTTGTGAAGGTCGAGAGGCTGGAGGTGATCAATAAACAGTACGTCAGAGTGATTCCTGCTCGCGACCTCAACGCATCAGACGTGGTGAGTTATTGGCTGTGCAAAAGTTTGTACACCTTCAGGACACTACATAGACGAAACATAAGGAATGAAACACTGTCAAATATTAACGATTAAACAAAACGCGCTCGGAATGAAGACAATGAATCACCAAACGGATGATAAAAATATATATTTTTTGATCGATTGTGTTCTGGTTGTGTAATGCATCTATGTTTCATGTTTCAAAGGAGATAAAGAAATAACAGCATTTTTATCCTTTTTGTTGTTACATCTAATTTCCAAAGCCTAGTTCATTAGACGAATATGTGATATTCACATTATTATAATACAGCATATCAAAGTACATTATATGGGCAAAAGTATTGAGACACCAAACTTTTCAGAATCAGAATACCTTATTGATCTTCTATGGAAATTGTTAAATTAAATAAAAATAAAAAAAAATGTGTCCACAAATGTTTCTCTATATAGTGAGTAACACTAAGAGTTAAACACCGGGTTGTATTTGTTGGTTTTTTTTTCTCTTCATTTCTTTAAAAAACTATACATATTACATTTTCACACCATTTTACAGATTAAACATTCCTCACACATTTTCCTATCAGATGCTTGAGTTTTAATCTTGACCATTTTTTTTTTTATCTTGCAGAGTCACGTCTGGTTCAATATTGGTACCGTGGACACATTTGAGAGGAATTTGGAGCAAGCACAACAAGAGCTGGGTTTGGAGCATTCACACAAGTTGTCGGTCTTGTACAGCACAGAGAGAGATTGGTGAGTTTGGCCAGTTTATTAGGTACGAGGCAGTACAGTTGCCTGTCAGCTGATATCTCTTATTGCTTCATATCAAAATCGATTTGTCCTTGTATTCTTTGCTAAAAAAAAAATCACACTTGCATATGCAATGAATGCTTGGCATCCTGTTTTAGGAAAACGTGACCTGATGTAAATCAGGACACATATGAGCTCATTATTTTCCTTTTTTTTTTTTTTTTAAGAATTGCATTTATTTATTTTTTTAATTAAAGGATGACATAATGTATTTTTTTTTTTTTTTTAAATCAGTTTACAGTTGCATTTAATGTTGTGAGACATGTTGATTAGAAACTGTAAAAGTGCAATGTATTATCCTTATATTATGGACAAAAATATGGGGACACCTGACCATAAGATTGCTATGTGCTTCATTTTGAGCATCCCTCGCCACATTGAGTCCTCATTTGCTGCTGGAAGAACCTCTACTCTTCTGGGAAGATGTTCCAATAGATGTTGGACTGTGCTTGTGGAGATCTGTGTGAGATTCGTTCAGCTACAAGGGTGTTAGTAAAGTCAGGTACGGGTACTGGGGTTCAGTCAGCGCTCAAATTCATCCCAAATGATTACAATAGCTCTGTAGAAGAAGGTCTTCCACATCTTTCAGCCCAAGTAAAGCATATCTTCATGGAGCTGGCTTTGTGCACAGGGTCATTGTCATGCTGGAACAGGTTTGGCTCTCCTATTTCAAGTAAAGGGAAACTTCCAGGCTACCACATCCAATATATCATTTACACTTGTGTGCCTCCTTTTATGTGGTAACAGTTTGGGGAAGAACCACATATGGCTGGAAAGTCAGGTGTCCCAATACTTTTGGCTTTATAGTGCAGATTATATAAAATTTCAGAAGAAAATGATACACTTTTTCTGCGAATTTTGCAAATATTATTAAATAACTTGGCACATCTCTTTTCAACTGCTCTGCTTGTCCAGGTCGATCCTCGCAATCTTACTCCCAGTCATCGCAGTCTTCGGTTTGCTCGTATTCAGCTCGAAGCAGTGGAAGCCTGGAGGATGGCAGCGCAGGAGAGGAAACAACATCTTCAGGATGACCGAATCCAAAGCTAAGCTAGTCAGAGACAGCATTAATGTCAGGCTGAAGGACGTTGCTGGCTGCGAAGAGGCCAAGCTGGAGATTTTGGAGTTTGTGAACTTCCTGAAGAAGCCCAAACAGTACCAGAAACTTGGTGCTAGGATCCCGCAGGTATGGTATTATGTGAAATAATGTTTAATGAGTCATTTTGACCTCATATACAGTGGTGTGAAAAAGTGTTTGCCCGCTTCCTTTTTTTTTTTTTTGCATTTTTGTGACACTTTAATGTTTCAGATCATCAAACTAATATCAATATTAGTAAAAAAAACAAAAACAAAACACAAGTGAACACAACATGCAGTTTTTAAATGAAGGTTTACTTTTATGTATATAAAAAATAAAATTGCATGGCCCTGTGTGGCAGTAATTAGGCCTGGGTGTGCCGAGAGAAATTGAACTCGGGTGTGATTAACCACAGTTTTAACAGGGGGGCAAACACCTTTTCACACAGGGCCATGTAGTTTTGGATTTTGTTTTCCCTCAATTATAAAAACCTTCATTTTATTGCATGTTGTGTTCACTTGTGTTATCTTTTACTAATATTTAAATTAGTTTGATGATCTGAAACATTGAAATATGACAAACATGCAAAAAAATCAGGAAGGGAGCAAACACTTTTTCACACCACTGTATGTGTGTGAAATGGGTCTTGACTTGGCAGTACAACTACTTCCGTGTTTCTTTTCTTTGTTTCGGATTCCTGAATGTGTTTCCAAACAAGCAGCAGAAGCTTTATGGAGAAACTGCTGGAAAAACTATGCGATAGAAGATCATTAGAAGTTCTTTATTAGTGCTAACTGTGGTTGAAAACCTTCTTACAGGGTGCAGTGTTATCAGGTCCACCTGGCACTGGAAAGACCCTGCTGGCCAAAGCAACTGCTGGTGAAGCAGGAGTTCCTTTCATAACCGTCAATGGCTCAGAGTTTCAGGAGATGTTCGTCGGAGTTGGAGCAGCCCGGGTGAGAGCTGTCCCTTTTTTATTTTTTATTATTTGAAATTTTACTTTATATTTAACTTCTTGCAGCCATATAAAAGTCATATATTCGTCATTCATATCAACAACTTAATTGATGTCGATTTGAGTTTATATATAAACCACAGTCAAACGATTATTAAAGTAAACAATAAATAATTAATGTTATAGGAAAACTATGAATTTATTAATTAGTCATTTAAAATAACGTCAGGTCCTTTTAAAGCACTGTTATTTTAACCTTTCTTCTTTCTCTCGCGCTCTCAAGTTATTAAAAGGCAACTTCTTGCAAAGAAACTGCACTTTGTCCTTGAGACTTTCTCCTATTGCTAAACTGCTTCTGTAACAAAATGCTGACACTGGAGACTCCTTCCATTAAGAAAACTTCCCCATGATGTTAATGCATTCAAATAAATCCATTATTTTAAACTTGTCCTATATTATTGTCCTGCAATATATATATTTTTTTATGATATCATCTTCAAAAACTCGATATTGAGTATTTGTGCTCGTCGAAGCTTTCGAGTGGAAGGTTCACTTATATATCCTTTTGTTTCGTTAAATGCTGTAGGTGAGGGACACATTTGCGCTGGCCAGAAGACACGCCCCCTGTATTCTCTTCATTGATGAGATCGATGCGATAGGCAGGAAGAGGGGCCAAGGACACTTCAGCGGGCAGAGCGAGCAGGAGAACACACTTAACCAGCTGCTGGTGGAAATGGACGGTATGTTTAAACTGATTTTAAAGAAGCACCAGTGACCTCTCCTGGTCACTGGGTGAACTGCAGTTCTAATGACACATGCTTTCTTTTTCTTTTTCATTCTGTACCTGTAACAGAGTCTCTCGATTTCATCCATCTCTCTATCAATACCACTGTGTTTCACTCGCTTCTCCAACTACTGTCTGCGAATCAGTAAATTATCTATGTTAGCTAGCAAGCACTCACTGTTTTTAATGATGACATTATTGAACGTAGGTTTTTTTTTTTCCCCACTCTCTAGGCTTTAACAGCAGCACTAACGTCGTGGTCCTGGCTGCCACGAACCGCGTCGACATTTTAGATCCGGCACTTTTGAGACCTGGACGATTCGACAGGCACATATACATAGGTACAAAATCTTTCTCTTTACTTTTCACACCTTTTTTGCGAGATTACACCCTGAATTTTACCACACAAATCAGTTTTTTTTAACGATATATTTAAACAATATTGAGTTTTTGAACATTCCATTTTACATTCAGTCCCCATTTTCTGTTATAATAACTCCGCTCTTCTGGGAAGATGTTCCAGTAGATTTTGTAGTGTGCTTGTGTAGATTTTTGCTCATTCAGTCATAAAGGTGTAAGTAAAGTCTGGTACTGATGTAGGTGAGTGTGGGTTGTGCTCAGAGCTCTCTTGCTGGAGATCTTCCACTCCAACCCATGTAAAGCATATCTTCATGAAGCTGGTTTGGGGCACAGTCATGCTGGAACAGGTTTGGGTTTCCTAGTTTCCTAGAAAATTTCATGCTGTCACCTCCAAAGATATTATACAATGTGTTTCACCAACTTTGTGGTAACAATTTGAGGAAGAACCACACAGCTGGAAATATATATAATATATATATAATAATTTAGATTGATTTGTCAAAATTAAGATCGGTTACCATGGCAGCTTCGCATCACATGATGTAGAGTTAAGCTCCATGCAATTAAATGGTAAATATAAGGCATAAATTTTATGATAATAATAATAATAATAATAATAATAATAATAATAATAATAATAATAATGATTAACAAGTAAATAAAAAAAAAGGATAGAATACAAAGTAGATTGAAGATTATGAGATTAGTTTATGTAATAAATCTAATATTTAAAAAATAATAAAATAAAAAATAAGGAGCATACGAATATTAAAAAATGCATGAATTTTTTTAAATAATTTTTTATTGTATTTATTTAAAAAGCCATGACTGATTTTCAGAAATTGATTAGAAAATAATTGCTTTAACTTTTTTTCCATGACTTCACTCAGTCAGAGATTTGATTGTGTATTTATAATATGCCTTTTTTTTCAAATTGGAATCTGCATTCAGGGGATTTGCTTTATTTAACTCTGGCCTGAGTTTAGGATTTTGCAAGCCGTGTTTCTGAGAACTGACTCGTTCACTTAAGATACGTTTATAAAGACAGTAATAACTTTCGGCTTCACCCAGAAACACTCGTTCTCTGTGTGTGTGAGTTTTCCTGGCAAGCTTCCTCCCTCCATCATTCATGTACAACTGATTTAAAGAGCAATGCGCTACAGCTGTATTATGTCAGCAGGGATTGCTGTGGTGTCGCGGTGTTAGAACTGATTTATCTCTCGCTGCCGAGAGCTTTTTCTCCACTTCGGCACAGCTGGCTCGGTGGAACATTCCTGTTACGGACATGGAAAAATGGAGGGAGAGTGTGTGAGAGAATAAAGGGAGAGAGAGTGCGGGAGGTAGTGAAAGTACATCTGCTATTCCTGGAGGGGTTTTTGTAAACACCGGGGCTCTTGTGCGCTTCGGAGCGAATGCTTCTCATCATCTTCATCTGGGTGGTATAAATTTTCCTCGCTCCTTGTCTTTTTTTTTTTTTCTCTCCAATTTCATTATTCTTCTCTCCTCCTCTCTGCCTCTTCTGCGTCTCTTTCCATTCGCAGGACCGCCTGATATTAAAGGCAGGGCTTCGGTCTTTAAAGTGCACATGAGGCCACTGAAGCTGGATTCCAGTTTGACCTCAGAGAATTTGGCGAGGAAACTGGCTGCTCTCACACCTGGTTTCACAGGTAAGAATACAACACACAGCTTTTATTTACTCCACATTCCACATGCTCATGAAACAGATAGATTCTTTGTCATATATATATATTTTTTTCATATTCAATATGTATATATATGATATTCATCAATACTATGTAGCATTATTACTGAATACCTTTTTTAACTTATTTGTTTATTACCATTCATACACCTTTAGAAATAGACATTATAGTTTATAGGCACGTGTATAATTTAATTAATAACATTACCGATAGGAGAGTTTAATAATAAATATATTTATTATTATATAGTACATATTGATGCTCAGGGGTGCGCTATAACCATTTATAAAGCATTATTCAGGGTTTTATCTAATTCGAGCAATTTTTAAGCAAATCTTATTAGTATTAATATAGTAATATTATTATGTGTAATTGAAACCTAAGTACAATGAAGATCTTTACGGAGAAACACGATTTCCATGTCTCCATGTTCATGTCAATTTCTTTCCGTTTCATTCGCTCGATGTATTAAAAAATAAATAAATCAATAAAAAATACTTGCTGGAAAAAAATAAAAAAAAAGAAAAGTTTATATAGTTTCAAAAAATATAAATGGATTTCTTTAAATAAATTAGCACATATAATCTAAAATATATTTAATTAGAGCTTGTCGTTTTTATGATCAAACTGCACAAATTAAGTGAATAAATGTTCCGAATGTTTGGAAGGTTATAGTTATAATTGTTATGAATGTAAATACTATCATTTATGAAGTAAAGTTTTTATGAATGACGACCAAAACCAGTCTATACAGTGCATCATATACAGTCTTAAACGTGTGAAGGAATTCTGTAAAGCATCAATGCTTTTAAAAGTGATATACTAAAATATTTCTACATATAAAAATACAAAATATTCTTATTTATATTTATACAGTAGAATTTCTTCGAGTTTTTTTTTTTTTTCCAAAATTATATATTTGTGTTTATGTTTTTAAAACTTGATGTAAAGGTATCCAGTGTATAGAAATAAAGAACATTCCTGATGTCAGGTGGAGAGACTTTTGTTCTTCACAGCTCATGTAGGATTCGTTTTTTTTGAGTATTAACGCCTGTTTTCAGGAGCCGATATCGCAAACGTCTGTAACGAGGCAGCTCTCATCGCGGCACGGCACCTCGGCCCGGCCGTGACCTCCAGACACTTTGAGCAAGCTGTGGAGCGGGTGATCGGAGGGCTGGAAAAGAAGACGAGGGTTCTGCAGCCTGCTGAGAAAACCACCGTAGCGTACCACGAGGCCGGTCATGCTGTCGTAGGCTGGTTCCTGGAGCACGCCGACCCGCTGCTGAAGGTACACGCGGACTGTATGAAGCTCTGGTTCAGTCACATGTTGAATTCAGGGCATGCAAACAGTGTAGTTAGTGCTTTGCATAATATATAATAGTTTCCCCAGTGCAGTATGTTGTAGTCCAAAATTACTATATACTATACAGACCTTAAATAATAATATAATTCATAATAAATTAATTAACATATACATTTAAATATGTAATGCATTAAGGTGAACATCTTTATGGCCCTTAATTAAGAATCGTTTCAGTATAAATTTTTTAATGTAAATAAATAAAGAAACTGTAAAATCTATATGCAAACACTGGAATAAAGACCTGCAAATTTGACTTTGTCCTTATCCAGAGCAAAATACAAATATCTTTTTAACAAAAATTTATGTATTTATTCATCTAACTTCAATACACAGAGCAGTGAAGGGTTAAGGGTCTTATCAGGGGCCTTGCTCAGGGGCCCAGCAGTGACAACTTGATGATACTGGAATTTAAACTCACGAAAGCTCCATCTTTCCTCTTATTTTACAGTTATCCATCATACCTCGAGGTAAAGGTCTGGGCTACGCTCAGTACCAGCCCACGGAGCAGTACCTGTTCACACGCGAGCAGCTTTTTGACAGGATGTGTGTGATGCTCGGAGGACGCGTGGCGGAGCAGGTGTTTTTCGGCAAAATCACCACAGGTGCTCAGGACGACCTGAGAAAAGTCACCCAGTCTGCGTATGCTCAGGTAACTTCTCGTTTAGCATGCCCGGCTACTCAATAATTAGATTTTTTTTTTCTCAGCACCGTTTTTTCTTTTTTCTTTCACCATACACACAGATCATGCAGTTTGGAATGAGCGAGTCGGTGGGTCAGATGGTGTTCGATGTGCCGCAGCAGGGCGAGCTGGTGTTGGAGAAACCTTACAGCGAGGCCACAGCCGAACTCATAGATGAGGAAGTGCGCTCTCTCATCAGCAAGGCCTTCGAGAGAACGCACCAACTCGTCACCGAGAAACGAGAGCTGGTGGAGAAGGTACGACCGTGAACATCTCTGCAAACTCAATTATCAGTAATCTATAAATGTGAATTTACAGGGTGGGCCACGGAAAAGTAGCCTGAATCCATGACACCCGTATTGGAGGCTACTTTTCTGTTGTATATTAATAATTAAATAGATGAAGATATATTTATATATATTTATTACATTTCAGCTACTATTTTAGTATCTTCTAAAGATGCAATACTATAGAAATAAAGATTTTGATATATTTTAGAGGAGTCAATGTGCAGCTTGTGTGGCAGTACAGATTCAGTGTCCTCTAAAAATAGTTTAAAAACTGGCAACAAAAGTAAGTGGACCCCAAGTAAACATGTCAAAACGGACCAAAGTATCAATAGCTCAACAGGTTGCACATTGACTCCTCTAAGATATATCCAAGTTTTATTTCTAAAGTATTGTCCCTTGAGAAGGTACTAAAATGGTTGCTGAAATGTGAATGGTGCACAAATGTGAGATACTGTACATTCAAATCAGAAAATTCTGATTTATATAATCACAATCAGACATCAATCATAATGTCCTCACTCCTGTCTCAGGTGGGGAAGCGTCTTCTGCAGAACGAAGTCCTCGACAAAGCGGACATGGTGGAACTGTTGGGCCCGAGGGCGTTTGGAGAGAAATGCACCTATGAGGAGTTTGTGGAGGGGACCGGCAGCATTGACGAGGACACTAGTCTACCCGAGGGTCTGAAGGACTGGGACAAGGACGGCGACAATGCAGCACAAGGAGTTTATATACCTGTAGCATGAACAGTGCTCCAGGGAGCTGGAAAAGACAAAAACGCACGAAGGAGCATGATCACAGCCGAGCGCAAGGAGCGCATTCACTTTAATTTCTTCTTCTGTTTTTGATTTTCTATGTTAGGGAGAAGGAAGTGTTTTCTGGACTGAGACAAGGACCCGAGAAGGAGGTCCAAGCTCAAACGTCAAAGCATTAAAGGAGATGCAGGGACCGGGATCTTCTCAGACTCGGCACGAGACATCTTTACCTTCATGTGGTCAGAGGTGAAGATTTTAGAAACACTGAAAGATGACTAGCTTGACCACCAAAAATCACACATGAGAAACCTTCTATACGTGAACTAACTTCTGGTGAATTTTCATATGTAAGTTCGTTCACTCCGATAACGTTTTTGCACACGTTAGAGTCGTATGCTATGGTGTCCACCAGGTGCCCAAAAGCTCCAATGTTCTTCCCAGTCCCATGTTTTTGGTTCTGCCAAAATCTTTTTTCTGGGCGAATAGCGAGAGTGATGGAATAACATATCTACTAGCAGTTATCTAGCTTTGAATTAATACAGATTAAGGGAAATAAACGTGTTTTGGTTCTTTTCTTTAAGCAGGTTCTAATGTAGCACAAGATTTGCGTGAACTTGTTTTTGCTTTACTTATAACAGAACGTCACTGCTTTGCCAGCACGCACCAGACGTGGTGATCTACCATTATCCAGATCGCATTTTTAAAGTTTTATTTACGAGTAGGTATTTTTTTCTGCTAGTAACCCAGGTGCAAAATCACTTCAGAGAGCCGGGCTACTTTTTTTTTTTATTTTTTTTTTTTTATTTTTATAAAACATGATTCAGGTCAAAAAGAGTAGGTCATCATTACTCCTCAGGATCCTTTTCAGTAAAGTGATAAGATATTCTGTCTAGCTCATTTCTCAATATAAGTAATATACAATATATGAACAAAAGTATTTTGATAAGTGACTTTTCCAGCCATATGTGGTTCCTTCTCAAACTCAGAGGCACACAATTGTACAGGACGACTTTTGGATGCTTTAGCCTCAAAATTTGCCTTCACTTGAACTTAAAAACTGTTCATGCATGCTCTTCTGGGAAGAATGGAGCTCATTATAACAGAAAATAGGGATTAAATGTGAAATGGGATGTTCAAAATGCACATACCAAACTTTTGGTCAGGTGTCCACAAATTTTTGTCCATATAGTGTATTTTGCATCTGATAGCTGCTTACCCTTTTGGTGCTTTTTCTATTTCATACAAGTCTCTAAAATCAGACCAAGTGACCAACATCTCCTGAGTGAAATTTGGCGGACGTTTTTTGCCGCTTTTGTGAGAATCGTGACGTGAAATCAGAAGCGTCAGGAAATTAAACACTGGGTTTGTTTTTGAAAAACTGTGTTGTGATTGGTAATTTTTATTGACAATTTAGAATCAGGATTTAGCCTTTTAAGGGAGTAACCTGCCTCAGGATCGCTCCAGAAAGGATCATCTAACGATCTCCAATTCCCAGTCAAATAGCATTTGTGCAATACGGTTATTCTGAATGTACAAGGCTGCAATTCGGATACAAATCCATCATATTATGTCATAATTGGACAAGACATGAATCTTCCTCCGAGTTGCTCTGTTTTCTCCCACCTTTTAGAAATATGATGTTTCAGGATTGACTGCACTACATTTCCTGGTACGTGTGTGTGTGTGTGTGTGTGTGTGTGTGTGTGTGTGTGTGTGTGTGTGTGTGTGTGTGTGTGTGTGTGTGTGTGTGTGTGTGTGTGTGTGTGTGTGTGTGTGTGTGTGTGTGTGTGTGTGTGTGTGTGTGTGTGTGTGTGTGTGTGTGTGTGTTTCAGGGATGCAAACCTTTTGGTCTGGTGGTGTAACATTTAGGTTGCATATTGCAATAAAAGGTTATTTAGTTTTGTAAATAGATTAATACAAAATCAAAATTTTTGCACTCGGCCGTATCCTTCGACATTTTTGTCGTTTATAGACTTTATGTCGGATTTTGCCGAAACACTGAAGTAAATGCAGATGTTTTATTTAGGAGCGGATTGCGGAACACAGCTTCTCGCTGTTGTGACCTGTTTGTTTGTGCTGTGACCTACATGCTGTATTTTTTTGTTTTATTATTCGTTATTTTTTTTCTAAACGATGATGCATATTGTACCGAATAAAATTTAACATCCATTATGGAGCTCTGCAGCTCCTCTGGATTAAACTGTATCTGGAAATGACTGTTTCTGCACCACAATCTGCCATTTTTTTCTTAATTTCCCTGACGAGCAATTTTCACAAATATTTGATTTGTAAATGGATAAATAAATGGATTTAAGTTTTATTGTTTATTTTTTTGTGTGAATGATATGTGACAGAAAATCGCCTTGTTACTGACTTCCTGAAACAGCAGGAGTATTACACAGATGTTAAGACACATTGAACATGTACAGGGTCGTTGATGAGATTTGAAGAAAGTGGTGCATTTAATTCATGTGACTAATTAAGAAAAGACCTTTTATTTTTGAAGTTAAACTTAAAGCTGAATATTAGTACATTGCGACTAACATGTATATTACTGCTGCACATACAGGTACATTCAATACTGTATATCTTGTCCGTGCCATCAGGAATGAATGCCCCTGTGCACAAAGCCACACATGAAGATGTTCTTTACGTGAGCTGGAGTGGAAGATCTCCTGCTATAGAGCAATAACCTCCACCCTCAACCTTTGGGATGAATGTGAACTCGGACTGCAACCCAGTACCTGGCTTTACTAACACACTTATGGCAGAATGAATCTCACACAAATCTTCACAAACACATTCCAAAATCTAGTGGAACATCTTCCCAGAAGATTGTAGGTTATTATACCAACAAATGGGGACTAAATTGTTGAATAAGATGTTCAAAAAACACAAAATCTTATAGTCAGTTGTCCACAAACCTTTTTTCATATAGTGTATCTACTCAAAGATAGAAGGTAGTAGTGATCAGATCAAACCTAAATCAGATTTTCAGTCTGATTTCAAATTGGTAAGATGATGAAGCATTGATTTTATTTTGTAAAGGTTAAGACATGTCTGTAGTACACAGTGTTTTAAAAACGTTTCTTGGCATCTCACACTTGGGAGATTGTGTGTGTGTGGTTGTGTGTGTGTGTGTGTGTGTGTGAGAGAGACACCGTCATTAATATACAGGCCTTTCTGCCTTGCTTGATTACGTATTATATTACACTCGCTTCACAGCATCTCTCTGACTCCTGACCCGTTTGTTCCCGTCCCACTGAAACCTTATCTCCAGTATAAACTTTTTTTTAAATGAACCCAGAGAAACGAAAGCCCTCCAGAAGACTCGTTAAGTTGACCTCGTTAGAGCTGTTTGTGTTGCTTTGTATTGCTGCCATAATCTTCTCCCTGCAGGATAAAAACATTAGATCACATTTTATTGTCTTTAGCACCACAGGGTCTGTGTGTTAACGTGGCTCAGCTGTGTGTATCTGTGTGTGTATCCTGGCTGCGTTTCTCTCAAGGTTTTTTGGGCCGTTCAGGTTTGTGATCAGACTCGGTGCTGTCTGAATCGCTGTGGTGCTTTCGGTCGTGTGACTGCCCCAGCTTACTGCAGCGTGACCATGAGGGAGAGCGCAGGTAGCTTCTGCTTAGGTGGTGGTGAAAACCTAAACATACACACACACACACACACACACACACACACACACACACACACACACACACACACACACACACACACACACAAATAGTCAGACTCTAGCTTTCCATCCCGAGATACAACATGGGGTTGTTTCAGAGTGTATTATGAGCATGACCAAGATGTACAAACAATATGTTTCTTACATCAATAGATTTCTGTGATAACAGTACAGGCCTGTAAATGAACATGAATGCATTATATATAATATCAAATGAATACAAAGCGAATAAACAGTGTACTAGTGTTTAAAGAAGGCTTGGACTTTTAAAAAATATATAATTCCATGCTTGTGCAAGCATTGATTGAAATTTAGATATGAAACTTAAAAATATATAAAGGCTACTTTGTGTGATGCATTTACACAATTTTATTGACATTAATTTTTTAAAATCCTTCCCGTTCAGGCCACACACCAGATACAGAGTTTCTGTCATGACTGGGTATTACCACAAGATGTCGCTGTATACAAATAAATTGACAATTTCAGGCTGGAAATTATTTCATTTCTTTTCCTTTTTAACAATAACCAATTAGACACAAAATATTATTTTAATTATAAATTTGATTGAAACCCCCCCCCCTTTACATTCCCACTTATTGCATTGCATTGTGGGATTTCACAAACATAAATATTCTTTTTTTTTTTACTGTCGAAAGAAAAAGGTTTTTCAGGTTGTGGTTCAATTCAGATCCACTGTTTATGTCCATCAAAAAAAAAGAAAGGCGAAAATCCTCTATGTAACATCTAGAAAAATGGCCTAGTTATAATTTTAATGGAATTAAAGTATTGTTGTAGAGTGATGGGAAAAAAACCCTATCTGTGGAAAATATGTAAATAAAAAAAATAACCTCCTAGCTATGGGAAATTGTAAATAAAAAATTATAATAAAAGGTAAATATATTTAATTATAATATGATAGCTGTGAATGTTTTTGTGTGCATGTGGCAGACTCACAGGCTTCACTTTTTGGCCTTGTTGTGCATTGCACTTCACAATATCATGTGCAGATAATTGTTTAGGTAACAACTGGAATTCTGATCCTCTTCGACTTCATTTAAGTATGCGGATGCTGAGACATTAAAGTGAAAGCTCATAAATAGGGATGCTTTAACGTGTTTTTTATTCTCTTTCTCTGGGACTGTTTTATTGTCTCACCATCTTACTGTCTTTCTGTCTCAATTTTGTGACATGATTAAATCTCCAAGATCAAGATTTGCATGTATTATAGCTAGTTTTATGGTTAAATGCAAACTGAATAATAAACAAACCTTTATTTTACAGTTAATTTCAGTGTTTACCTAATTTATAATTTGTATTATTTTATCAACAAGCATCACCTTATTATAGTCAATAATCTCTTCAACTCAGCCTAAAGCTTAAAGACACTCGTTACATGTATAAAACACTTGTTTTGTTGTTATAATTAACGAAGGGGTAATATCCTGCGGTGCTAAACAGATCAGTGTTTATAGTGAACATTCTAAAGTTGCATGTTATTCTTATTACACGAGCGCAGTTTTACCACTAATTACAATTTGATATTAATTACAGAATTTAAATATTTTTAAAGTTTTAAAGTAATTATAATGTTTTAAATTACATAAATCAGGATACCAACTTTTGCTATGTTTCCACACGGACGGTTGTAATTGACGGATGTGTGCATCGTGCTTGATTTGAGATTTGGTAAGACTTATATATATGAGTAAAGAATAAAGGTGTGTTGCGTTGTTTACATTTTTTATTTTGCCTAATTTATATTTATTAATGTATACTTTGCATTAAACGCCTGTTAATGAAATTAGTGCCATAAAAGTTGTGTTAACGCATTTAAAAATATAAATTATTGCTATTTAGACTTATGATCAAAACATCTAAATAGTCAATTCTGAAAATCCCTTGCCCTGTATGTTTAAATTTAACATAATATCCTTCAATATTTTTTCTTTTAATATTTACGACAAAGCACCTTCAGTTGCTTAAAGGCTTCTGCTAAATGCTGGAAAATGCAACAGGAACTTATTTCTATTTCTTCCTGGCATTTAAAGCATCACTCACAGGACCAGCCTCATGACTGTGATGCCATTTCGGCTCTTAAGAAAAACGTACGCAATAAAATCTGTTCTTGTGTTTGATTCGAATGCCATTTAATCTGTCAGAAAGAGCGATGAGTCAGACTTCCAAATGATCCCAAACACTCATCGTACAGTGTGTTGTCAGTGTCTCCTCTGCTTTGTCCCATATGACGGCCGTTAGACAGCCTGAACGCTTCAGCTGATGCGTAGGATTAGAAAATGCTGCCGTAGTGATGGACACACCCGCGCTCAGCTCTAAAAAGAGGAATGACATGACTACAAGTGTATATTTCCACTTTTCATAACACTGCTGAGTAGGAAACAAGATGGCGTCCTCATGTGTATAAAAACAGATGTATAAAACACCTATATTTTATATTAGCTTAAGAATAGGGACGGTAAATTTTAGCTACGTTCAAAATTAGCAAAGAAAACAGGATAGCTTGGTTAAATATAGCAAGTGCTTAAAGCATTATGCTAAGAAAATGATCCCACCTGTACCATAGCTGTGTTTAATACATCTGTTTTTATACATCCGAGAACCCCCTCTTGTTTTCTACTCAGTAGTGTTAAAATAATGGGGGGAAATGGAAGTAAAGAAAATTGTATTAGATTCCAACACAATTCTAGTCATGTAGATTGTTCTTCATTCTCTAGATTAGGCAGTAAATAATTTGAGAAAACATACTGAGGGCATCATGCTAGCACTTGTTATGTTTACTTAGCTAGCCTGTTTTCTTTGCTAATTCCAAGATCTAACAGAGTAGCTAAAATAATAAGCTAGTGTTAGCAAGTCACCTTCTGGGAGATAATGATAAATATTGGTTATATTACATGATATTTTACTTTTAACTTATTGGTCAAATATGCGCATCAGTCCTACAGGGAGTGAATTATATTTTCAGGCAGAATGGCTGAGAGTAATTTTTGACATAAGCGCATTACATACGCTTCATTTAATCTATTTAAACATTTACTCGTATTTTTGTATGCTACATTTAAAAACAGCATATTTTTTCTGCATATTATCAGTACTATAATTATATTCAGCTTCAACCCCCCCCCCCCCCCAAATTACAAACAGCCTCTGTCTGACATTATGTTAGAATAAAATCTTTATCTTTAGATACTAATACATTGAGATTGGCAAGACAAAATATATATATATATATATATTTTCTTCCAACAGCATCCTGAGGTTTTTATACTGTACTCCTTATACAATTATTCTAAGTTTATCTTTACATATAATTCCATGGACATCTGCAAATATAGCTGAGATATAGCAGCTATACACAGTGTGTCTTTTCCTTGCTAGGCTCTTTTTTTGGCCTCCTTCTATAAAAGTATTATAATCGTCTCCTTAGTGCAAATATCACCACCTATATGTAGTCCGTGTGAACGAGTTGTTACTATAGAAACGATAATGTATTAGAGCTAATATCAGCGAGTGTTTTCCATACCTACGTTTCACCATCAGTTTTTTGTTTCTCTACAATGAATATGAACAGATTGAAGCCTCTGAAAAGAAAAAAAAAACATCAATAGTGTGACATGATGATGGTCACATGTTTGGATGACTGACAATGGGTCTGGACTGGGTCTGAAGTGATAGAGTGGTTATTCACACACGTCTGTGTCCTAGACAAGGTCACATTCATGGTGCGACACTCGACGGAAAGATGCTTGATGTTGACGTACTCGTTGCTGTCCACTTAATCCCATTATCCATGTGTAAAAACTTATATATACCAGACAAGCGGCTAGACAGTGGCCTGGCAGACTATCACTGTTCTAATAAAACCATCTGAAATGCACAGTGTGTAGGTGATGTTTGGCTTCATTTGCCCACTTCCTCCTCCCTCTCCTCCTCTTCTGCAAATGCACCTGTGCGGTCAGGAACTGCCACATTTCTCTAGGCTCATTATAGATGCATCTGGTTTCTCATGAAGGGAGGAAACACGCTACATTAGTGTCAGTGTTTAGTCTGGAGACGGAGGTGAAGAAATTTAAGCACGAGTGAGTACTGATAAAATCAGGATTATTATTCATTTTATATAAAGAAGACATGCGCCTGTTTTATTTATTTATTTTTTTATTTTTTTATTTTTTTATTCATTCTCCCTTCAAGAGAGTCTCGACGGAAATTTTTACCTTTTGCACATAAATCTTACAAAATTGTCAAAATTAAAATAGTGGATAATAAAAACTGCTAAATTGTGAATATTGACGTAATCCCAGAAGTAGTTTATGGACCACACTGTATATATAGATGTCCAGTATATATTGCATCACTCAACAATAACACGCCACTATTGCATTTTATTGCTAATCCTGCATGTGCTAATAAACTGGCCTGTTTCCAGAAGCTGACAGGATGATGCACGGCTAACTCTAATAGCTAGCGAGGGTGCTGTGTAATTAGGCGAGGATAAAACCCCTCTTCATTGAGCCTCACTACTGTGAAGTGTCTCTCTGACTGGTTTTTCTCTCCTATGCACCCATTTTAACCCACTCCACATGTCACAATCGGACCCCGTGCTGGGCAATGAAGCTGTTTATACTTCCACTGCATGCTGCGTGCTGAAAAACCTTCATTATTAGCAGCCAGAAAAAAAAGAGACAGACAGAGAGAGAGAGAGAGAGAGAGACAGCAATTTGTGTGACTGATTATAAAAAAATGCAGCACACACTATAGTCGAAAAAGTCCTTAAAATGAGCTCAGTGTTCATTATATTTTCATTGTAATCCCAAATTTAGGCTTGAAGGAAATCCTCTATGTACTTGGCTAACTGAATAGCATCATTTTGCATTTGATAATGCATACTGAGACATGATTTACCACATGCATTGTTTAGTCCCTGACTGTGGCACAGAGGATGATAATTATCTGGTAATAATTGCCGTAAGCGGCATTTTGAGAAAATAATTTCATGCAGAAATTCTTCATATCAGTTAATAGTTTGCCTTGGATCCTTGAAATAATTTTATTGTGGGTTGAACAATTTATTTTCTCAAATTAAAAAGACAAAAATGTAAAAATGCAAACAAATCTGTCTGAATTTTTATTTTTGCCATGCATTATCTACTTCTTGTGTTTTTGCCTTTTACCGAGTTTGTTGCATAGAAACAAACAGAACATGCATATGTCTCAAAAAGCATCAAAGACTACGAGGTGATGTCAAAACGTTTCGAGACTAGCTCTGTTTACATTATTTATCTACATCTTTTGATTTTCTGAAGTGATTTCAGCGAAAGTGATTTTCCGGCGGGAAACTCGCATGTAAGGAAAGCTCGGTGATAAGGTGCATTGTCTTTGTGAAGCAACCAGTTTTTCACACGCCATGATGTAATCGCAGACCTGGTAATGCATGTGGTCAGAAAAGCACTAGTGACACAGCTCTTAAAGTACACAGGACGCACTTGTGGTGCACTGACTTATGAAGGTTGGTGCTTCCTGTGACTGTGCGTGCAGCCTTGTGCTGCCACCTGTTGGCGTGTTACAAAAATCAGTGTGACTCAAAAACACTGCACACCGCAACACTGCATTTGGCATTTTATATTTATGGAAATCATTTTGCTGCCAATATTATTGCTATACCTCTGAAATCTACAGTTCAGGGACATAACACTTTCTGATTGTTTTGTGTATTCTCTTGTACTTGTCCTCGAGAAACCACATTCCATTCCAAATTGCGTAAAATAATGACACTTATAAACGCCACTGGACTTGATTTACATTTGACCACGGACACAAAACTCCACCAAAGCAAACAACTGATTTCACAGTAAGCTGAAAATGACACAGTGGCTGTTAAACAATAAACAAACACTTCTCAAATACGGTGTAAGATCAATCTTTTTTCTTTCTTTCTATAAACACATGAACTCTTCCTCATTTTATAGGGTGCCATTACTTTTGTTGTAGTTGACTGGCTAGTTTTATTGGTCTTATTAGTAAATGTACTGACGATTTTGTGTAGTTTATTTCGTGTAGTGCTTTTGTCTTGTGACAGTAAGCATTTCAAAACACTATTACAGACAAATTTATTGGACACACACACACACACACACACACACACACACACACACACACACACACACACACACACACACACACACACACACACACATGGGACAGATGGCTGCTCTTAGTGCTGTGTGTTTGCTGCAAAGCTGTCATATTTTATCAGACACAGGAGGGAGTTATCTAGAGTTTCCAGATTGGACAGCTTCCAATCCAATCACTATTTAAAATATTCTGTAATAACAAACCATGTGCCTCAAACGACACACAAACATCAGTATTTGGAGGCACACAATTATATATATATAGGGTGTCTAAATGCATTAGCTAGAAATTCTTGAAATTCCTTTATTAGAACTAGGAGACAGGGCATCCAGCGTAAAAACATGTGCCAAATCGAACATGCGGATCACGAATACGGATGATCCTCTGTGGCGACCCCTAATGGGAGAAGCCGAGGGAAAGTTTTTTATTGGAACTAGGAGACCCAAACTAGCTCAAGCATGACAATACCCCTAAACCAGCTCCATGAACGTATGCTTTACATGAGGTTGGAGTGGAGGATCTTCTGCTATAGACCTACATAACACCTTTGGGGTGTTCTAATTGATCACCCTTCACAAGACAATAGAAACATTACTGAATAAACACAAAATTAAATGGAAGGATTAAAATAAATATTGAAAAAAATAATAAATATGACTTTTTGAGGAGGAAAAATAAAACACTGACTCTAGTGAGGGAGATTTACAGGAGGAATTGTTTTCTTTTTGCACACCGGTGAGATTGTTTAAAAGCATGATGTGTGTCCTTGTGATTAATATAAATTATGCTATATTTATTTATATTTCATTACACTGAACTACCAGCTAATTCGAATGCTCCTGTTCAGCTATATTTAAATCTAATGTTTCTGGGCTGTATAAGATTTCCTACACTCTAACATACAATTATTAAAAATGGGTGATGTTACACAAAAAAACTTAAGAGTGTGTAAATGTAGAATATGAGATACTCACTTGCAGGTGATTCTGGGCTTTCTTCATCGGAATCGACGAAAACCTCAGCAAGCTCCTGGTCGGACATGTCTGTGAGCTCTGTCAGGTCAAGCATGTCGAAGTGAACCTCGAGCGAGGAAACGCTGCTCAGAGGCTCTGCAACACAACAGTACCAGGCAATAGTTATGTTTTCTTCTTTAAAAAAAATGACATTATACATTTTTCGATTTATAGTTCCGTTTATGGTTATGGTTATAGTTCCGTATGATGTTGAGGCAAATCTGCAAAACAAATTTGTTGGTCACTTATGTTCTAGCAGCTATAAAACATTGTTCTCTCACTAAGACAAAGTACTAAAGTGTTGTGTTACAAAGAAACAAACTGCTTTTTTATTATTTCTGTTAATATTTATATAAATAATGTAAAAACGATTATAAAAAACATTTAACCAATCAGAATCAAGAGGTTGATCATTTTTTTGTTAGCTAATTTGTGTTTTCGGAGCCTTTCCAGAATCCTGCTGAAAACATTTGCGTATTTTTACCGAATTCTTTCTTGTAGTAGGTTTCTGCATAATAACTGCTTTGAAGCTGCTATCGTTCTCCATCCTGTCTTAAAGTCTTGAAGCTTTTCATGTTGTGTGGGTAAAAAAAGAAGACAAGAAGACAGGTATGGAAACAGACAGACTCCCGAGGCTTTGAAGTTTCCTAATGAGTTTTCATTCCCTGGGGGTGAACCAGACACAGAAGATGAGCTATTGGAAAAAATCTTATGCTTCTAGAAGCTCTCTTTCTTCACAAGCATGCATATGGAATGTGTTCACAGTTAAGGTCGGTCTTAATGAAGCCCAGACTGTTCGATTAGCAGAAGGTGGACAGCTGGCTGTCCTTTTAATGATTGTAGGTGAAGATTGGAAGTCAGTCAATGAGACACATGCTTTGCTCCAAATGTTTAATCAGCTCCATACTTCAGTTTTTTTTTCATATATATCCTGGTAATGATCATGTTGAAGCACATACTGTCTATTTCAAGAAACGCACATTTGTCTTATTTTTTTATCGCAGTATATCCTACAGTCTATTCCTTTTTTCATTTAAAATCTGCAAGACAAGTAAATTCCTGGTACCACTTACAGTATGTATGTTACAGCAGCTCTACACACATAGCAGACATTTTTTTTTTCTCTGGAGAACCTATTAAGATAAAAAAAATAAAAATAAACAGGCTGCCATGTTACTAGGAAACCACACAGCGTAAACCCCTGTCCTTGTTGAAAAACTTCCTCTGTTACTGTTTAGTTCTGACACTGGATACTCGTTTCACACATTATAACTAAACTAAATGTAGTACAAATTTCACTATAAAAAATGTCAACTCATACATATACTATATACACAGATCAGGCATACCACTGTTCACTGCTGGTCCATCCTTGGACCACTTCTGATAGATACTGACCACTGCAGACAAAAAGCGGAAGAAAAGCTCTTTTGTCTAGACGTCACAATTTGTCAAACTCGCTCAAATCCTTACACTTGCCCATTTTTCCTGCTTCTAACATCAACTTTGAGGGGAAAAAATTTCACTTACTGCCAAATATATCCAACCCACTAACAGGTGAAGAGATAATCAGTGTTATTTACTAATTATTACATTACTATGACATTATTACTTATATTTTATAATATACATTAATTGGTATTTGATCGAGTGACAAGTATGTAATCCTGTACCAACCAGCAAGAATCCTTACCACCACAGACCCAAATTAGTCTTGTCCCTTTAAGAAAGAACTCCTAATATCAACTCATTATGTGTATAACAGAGGCTCATCACAGAATCAACCTCTTCCATTCAAACCTCTCCACCACCATGGGCAAGACCAAAGAGCTGCCAAAGGATGCCAGGGACAATATTGTAGACCTGCACAAGGCTGAAAAGTGCTACAAGACCATCAGATATTTATATATATATATGTAGAGAGAGAGAGAGAGAGAGAGAGAGAGAGAGAGAGAAAGAGCAGAACTCCCAGGGGGTGCCCACCCACGCCTGTCTTTCGCTAAACCCCCTGAAGAGATGAGAAAAGTGGTGGGAAAATGATGATCAAGTGAGCTGAAATACAGAAATATAAAAATCACATAAAATGATCTAGCCTGAGAATTCAATTAAGGGAGAATTTGGATTTATGCAGTGGACTTCATCCCATCTTCATCTTTCCCTCTACATTTTAAACAGATTTTGCAGCTTTAACCACACTGCTAACATTTGTTTAAAACACACACACACACACACACACACACACACACACACACACACACACACACACACACACACACACACACACACACCCCTCGTTATCTTCCCTCTCCCCTGCTAACTCACCGGGCTTCTGCTTGAATAATTGATTGCTAACACTTTTTTCCTTTTCAGCAATCTCTAATTTGGAAGAGATGAGGAATGAAGGCTGTTCCTTTCAGAAAATATTATTACATTTCGAAAACAAAAAAAGGGCAAAATACAGTGTGCACACACACAATGATCAAATTTAGCCAAATCATATAAAACATACAAATGGACCTAATTACACCAAGCTTCATTTCTGGAAACTCCTGCTGATGTTGGCAGTCTCAATAATGTACCTATATTCTCGATAGAATCTAATGATGATGAGACTCAGATGTGTTCAATTTATTAAATTGAGAGTCTCATCAGATATTTGTTCTGCCTGTCTGTCTGTCTGTCTGTCTGTCTGTCTGTCTGTCTGTCTGTCTGTCTATCTGTCTATCTATCTATCTATCTATCTATCTATCTATCTATCTATCTATCTATCTATCTATCTATCTATCTATCTATCTTTCTTTCTTTCTTTCTTTAGTGCGTGTGTGGACGTGTGGGTACCAATGAGCCGCAGTACAGATGGAATTGCATGGTGTTGAAGTATGGAATGGTGGCCATGTTGGTTCTTTTCACCCTGAATAAGTCTCCAACCATCCCTACTCCAAAGCAACCCCAAACCATTGAAATTCCATTTGATGGTAGATGTAAGGCAGTCTGATAACATCTTCTTTTCTTTGTCTTACAGAATTTCTTCTGTTAAAGGCAGAAAATGTCAGATTTCTTCCACTCATTCACTGTCCAATGCTCGGGTGTTTTTGCCTTTTACCGATATTGTTGCATAGAAACAAAGGGGAAAATGCACGTGTCGTAAAAAACATTCAAGACTCCGTGTTTCCAAACAGATTAGGCAACAGTGGACCATATTCATAAATATTGGAGGGGCAAGAAGACATTAATTAAAGACAACCATAAACAAATTCAGAGAGTCAAAAGGGTATCACGCATATGGTATAGGCAACAATGTTTTCAACAGACAAATACATCTCACAGTTATAAAAGTGCACTGGTTGTACCGTTGGTGTGAGACAAACACAGAAGAGTTAATTAACCAGAGTATCAGGTTTTAGCTAAATTTCTACCACTTTCATCCCTATAATATCAAATATTAGTAAAAGGGAAACACTTTTTTACAAAAAGGAATAATTCATTTTTAGACTTATCACCAGATTTACAGAGACTTGATAAAGAGAAGCAATAAGTCACTGTTAAAATAAAATTAAGCTCTTTTTAGAGTTAATAGAATCAAGGTAGCTGTGTTTTGAGGTCTGGTTGAAGCTCTGGATGCATCATTACAGAACAGGACTGTGCAACGGAGATCACAGTAAAGATAATAAACAATAATGAGACTCGGGTAGAGCTGAAAGGTCATCATCAGGGCAAACACCGAAACAAGAAAGACACAGGATGAGCTTTAATACTACAGACATTACCCTGGAATTGATATGTGTATATAAGTAGCATAATGTGTTGAATGAAAGTTAGCCACTAGCTTCAGTTTCTCAGTAAAAACAATAAAAGCCACTTAATATGTCAATGTATTGATGATCACGGTTTGTCCTGTGAATGATCTGTATGAGCTAAATGCTACTAAATTTATCAGTTGGTGTATGAGCTCAGATGATTTCGCATGGTTTCTGTGTTCTCTAATAGAACATGTACAACATGTAAGTTTATCTAACAGCTTAGTTGAAAAAGTAAACATTAGCCATGTCACTAGCTAGCTAAGTTATCTGATTACATAGCATCACCGGTTAACTGTGGAGCATTACATGGAATTGTTACTGCCATAAAACCTCAATAACAAGTTATGGACTGGCTAAAGCTGCTAACAAATCAAAATGAATGTGGAAATATGGCTTGTTTCTTTGCTTAAATAGGAATTATTTGTGGTTTAAACCCTTGGCACTTCCTCTCTTATGTCGGTGCATGGCAGGTGCTGGTGCCGACTCGCTTGGGACTGGACGAGTAGATAAAGCCGGGCTTGTTAGTGTTTTTCAATTGCTGTATGTATCACAGCATTAGAGCTTGTGCTTCTTCTGTAGTCGTACAATAGCTCCTTTTAGCCTTGGGCTTTGGATGACCCAGACACTGTGGATAGTGTGTACAAATTTGGCTCAAGTGTGTGAAGGCTTGAGGCAGTTTTCTCTTTCACTTTTACTCCAACCTGCTTTATATCTTAGCGTAGAAAAGAAGATTGAGGATAAAACCAAGGAATGTTAGTGTATGTGTATGTGTATGTGTTCCCTGGCAATGCTTTTCATTACATTTTGGGACGTGCATATATAGGGATTATTGACCAAGGTCAGGGCTCTGTGATTGTGTATTTTCTTCCTGTTTTATTTTAAATCAAATTACTCAATGTCACTCATGTAACTCAATTCTATTTATCCTAATCTAGCCTAGCAAGCTAATGAGTCTAAAATGGCTAGCTACTGTTTGCAGAGAAAAATAGCTAGCTAGATAGTCAATATAATTAATATAATAAAAATAAAGCATCTTTGAGTAAACTATTTATATATGCACAAACTAACACAATGTCTATACGCCTAAACTAACATCTCTGAAATTACAAGAAAGAAAATCCCATCTTTCCGTTATTTACCCCGGAAATCACGCCGTCTGTCAGTGACATGCAGCAGGCTTGGGGTGTGTCCGGGAATCACTCGGTCCTCCTCAGAACCCAGGGAATGATGGGAAGGCTCTTTTGACAGTTCTTCAGACGATGAGGGCTTCAGCAGCTTCTGGCCTTTTTTAGTCTCATCTAAAAAAAAAAATGATATTAAAATGTTTTGCTTAAGTACTACAATTTTTCTGCATGTTAGAAAATGTGCTGTTCGTCACTATTCTGAAGAGAGAACATAAAGAGCATTAAAGGATGAGATGTCTGGGAGCACTGGTGTAACCATGTGGTTCTGCTGAGAGTGTGTATGGAGTAAGAGCTCTGTCATTGTGTGTGTGTGTGTGTGTGAGTGTGTGAAACTATAGATATCATTCTCGGTATAAAGGTCTGATATGCAGGAGAATGGAACCCTGACCTGCACGAGTTCTCCTACATCATTACTGTTACTGTTTATACTGAAGTACATTCAGAAGTGAGAACTTTTGTACTTTTGAAATGTGAAAGAAGTAGGTTTACTCTTTGAAATAGTACTTTTACTCAGTGAATAATCTACTCCAGCCATAAGTGTAAATCAGCTTGCAAAAAGGCATGCATATAAGAGTAAGGCATTTGAAAAGCTTTTTAGGATGCATTGCTGGATGTACAGTTCAGTTCATATATATTCCGTACCGGATTCAGTATTCGAAACTCTTCCTACTCACTTTACATGTGGATAAAAAGAATAGACTGCAAACAAATCTAAAATCCGTACACGCTTCTCTATCACATGTCAGTTTGGCAGAAACAGAAAGATCCCAGGCTGGGATGTGTGTATCGTGTTTGTAGGTTGTGGTGTGTGAGCTGCACTCTTCACACATGACTGAACCTGAATCAGACCTCCCAGTAGCCGCAGTCAGCGGGTTCACCGCATCCAAAACACCATTATACACAAGCTTAACTTCTCTACTATAGAACTAAAGCTACTTTCCTGATCGATCATGTGCAAGCATATTTTTTTAGCCATGTTTTAAATCAAGTAGCCGGGGAAAATCTGAAAAATATTATAGAAAATTCATAATGTGCATTTTTTAAGGAATAAAACATTGCCGGTTTGTCTTTGTAGGAAACTAATCAAGGGCATTGTGTTGTCATTTGGTCCAGTATTAAGCCAAATTTCTACAATCAAACCAAAAAATTTATTTCTCAGAAACCTCTGCATTAAAAAAGACATCAGTCCAGACAACAATCTGCTTCAAGAAAATGCTTCAAGACTTTTTTTTATTAATTTACGGCTGCTGTTGCATTGGATGTTCTCATTTATATGTCGTAATATAAGACGATATATTTATTTTAATTGATTATTCTACTGTTTAATAATCTACAATTATATTGTCTTCTGTGTTTATATGCATATTGATGTTTGTATTCTTTTTTTTTTTTTACAGACAGAACCACACACATCCACAAACAATAAAGGAGTCAAGATTGTAGCTTTGGCATTGATGTGTCACTTCCACAGGTAATTCATCATATGTTATAACATGTTATAGCAGTCTTTCCTTTACCAAATTTTTTTTCTCTCTTGAAATGCAGACTAAAATATGCATACTTTTTACAGGGAAATTTGGAAAAAACTCATATGGCAAAATTTTTCAACAAATGTTTACAAATAGATATTATTAATAGATATTTTCTGTATTACAAATAAGTATCTTCCAACAGATCGCTTCACCGTAGTTACATAGTTAGAGGATTACATTCTTAATAGTAATCCAGTGTCTTTTACAGTAAAAAAAAATTAACATAATATTACAAAATGAAAAAGAAATCAAGGTATTTTCTGATTTATGTGTTTCAGCCCAGAAAGTGTGACGAGGGCAACAATGGCATTTAAATGCTTATTTTTAGCTGAGGGTGTTGGTAAATGAGTTAGTAAAACATTTCCCAACATTTGGTTTGCCCTGGAAACCCATTTAACAAAATCAATGCAGCTAAAATCACTATTTTATTCATTTATTTCATAAAAAATAATTCGAGATTATTTCAAGTTCCAAGTTGATCCCATCTTATAGTAAAATAACACTTTATTTCACTTTACTTTAAATCAGATTTTTCAATTATCAAAACCTGTTGTAATAATGAAGACATTTCTGAAGGATGCTGGTCAACATCACATAAAATAATCCACATCATCCACATAGGATGAAAAGGCTGGAAGGTGTATTTCTATCCTGCAAGACTATAAACATGAGTATATCCTTTTCTGTATATCTGAAAAAGCCTTGACACAAGTTTAGCAAACATCTAGAATGGAGAGATGCCCCTTACCTGGGCTCCCTGCCCCTCCCTGAGCCTCCATCCAGAACACTGAGAGTCTGATGAGTCTAGAGCAGCTGAATGTGTATGTGTGCAAACGGCAAGAGATAATAAGCATCGACTCCCACTGGATTATTACAGTGAAAAGCCACAATCTCTGTTTTCTCCTCCTCCTGTACGCCTACTGGTCCTCCTTTAAACTGCGCTCGCAGCCATTCAGCAATCGGAGGGGGTGGGGGGATGAAGAGGGGGAGAAAGAGAGGGAGAGAGAGAGAGAGAGAGAGAGAGAGAGAGAGAGAGAGAGAGAGAGATTCATTTGTTTATTATATATATATATATATATACAGTGGGTACGGAAAGTATTCAGACCCCCTTAAATTTTTCACTCTTTTTTATTTTGCAGCCATTTGCTAAAATCATTTAAGTTCATTTATTTTCCTCATGAATGTACACATAGCACCCCATACTGACAGAAAAACACAGAATTGTTGACACTGTTGCAGATTTATTAAAAAAGAAAAACTAAAATATCACATGGTCCTAAGTATTCAGACCCTTTGCTCAGTATTTAGTAGAAGCCCCCTTTTGATCTAATACAGCCAGGAGTTTTTGGGAAAGATGCAACAAGTCTTTCACACCTGGATTTGGGGATCCTCTGCCATTCCTCCTTGCAGGTCCTCTCCAGTTCTGTCAGGTTGGACGGTAAACGTTGGTGGACAGCTATTTTTAGGTCTCTCCAGAGATGCTCAATTGGGTTTAAGTCAGGGCTCTGGCTGGGCCATTCAAGAACAGTCACGGAGTTGTTGTGAAGCCACTTCATCGTTATTTTAGCTGTGTGCTTAGGGTCATTGTCTTGTTGGAAGGTAAACCTTCAGCCCAGTCTGAGGTCCAAAGCACTCTGGAGAAGGTTTTCGTCCAGGATATCCCTGTGCTTGGCCGCATTCATCTTTCCCTTGATTGCAACCAGTCGTCCTGTCCCTGCAGCTGAAAAACACCCCTACAGCATGATGCTGCCACCACCATGCTTCATTGTTGAGACTGTACTGGACAGGTGATGAGAAGTGCCTGGTTTTCTCCACACATACCGCTTAGAATTAAGGCCAAAAAGTTCTATCTTGGTCTCATCAGACCAGAGAATCTTATTTCTCACCATCTTGGAGAACTCCATGCGGGCTTTCATGTGTCTTACACTGAGGAGAGGCTTCCGTCGGGCCACTCTGCCATAAAGCCCCGAATGGTGGAGGGCTGCAGTGATGGTTGACTTTCTACAACTTTCTCCCATCTCCCGACTGCATCTCTGGAGCTCAGCCACAGTGATCTTTGGGTTCTTCTTTACCTCTCTCACCAAGGCTCTTCTCCCCCGATAGCTCAGTTTGGCCGGTCGGCCAGCTCTAGGAATGGTTCTGGTCGTCCCAAACGTCTTCCATTTGAGGATTATGGAGGCCACTGTGCTCTTAGGAACTTTAAGTGCAGCAAAAAATTTTTTGGAACCTTGGCCAGATCTGTGCCTTGCCACAATTCTGTCTCTGAGCTCTTCAGGCAGTTCCTTTGACCTTAATGATTCTCATTTGCTCTGACATGCATTGTGATCTGTAAGGTCTTATATAAACAGGTGTGTGGCTTTCCTAATCAAGTCCAATCAGTATCATCAAACATTTCTGGACTCAAATGAAGGTGTAGAACCATCTCAAGGATGATCAGAAGAAATGGAGAGCACCTGAGTCAAATATATGAGTGTCACAGCAAAGGGTCTGAATACTTAGGACCATGTGATATTTCAGTTTTTCTTTTTTAATAAATCTGCAAAAAGGTCAACAATTCTGTGTTTTTCTGTCAGTATGGGGTGCTATGTCTACATTCATGAGGAAAAGAAATGAACTTAAATGATTTTAGCAAATGGCTGCAATATAACAAAAAGTGAAAAATTTAAGGGGGTCTGAATACTTTCCGTACCCACTGTATATATATATATATATATATATATATATATATATATATATATATATATATATATATATATATATATATATATATATATAAATTAGGCCTATGAGACAATGGACCACTATAAATTAAATAACAAATTAAAGATCAAAACTTAAATCTTTAAAATCTTTATAAAAAGTGACCCAGGATGGGTTTATTTAGCAGTAAAATATTATTTAAGTTTATTTTATTTACATAATCTTCATTCAAAATATACTGCTTGTCCAAAAAAACAAAAAAATCACCACCTGGATTTGACTGAGCAAATAGATAAGAGCCTCCCATTGGTTAATTACTGCATCGTTAATTATGTTTTAACTGGCAACAAGTTATTTAACCCTAACTGATGCAGTGAGTAGCTTCTTGTTTCTTAAACAACCATGTCAGAAGACATGTCCTGTGGTCGTGGAAAAGATGTTAATCTGTTTCAGAAGGGTCACATTATTGGCATGCATCAAGCAAAGAAAACATCTAAGGAGATCACTGTAACTACTACAGCTGGATTAAGAACTGCATCAGAACATCATCTTCGAGGAAGAAATGTGGACGAAAAAAAAATGGAATGATCGTGATCGGCGATCACTTAAACGTTTGGTGAAATCAGATCGTAAAAAAACAACAGTGGAACTCATGGCTATGAATAATAGTGAAAGTAAGAGCATTTCCACACGTACAATGTGAAGGAAACTCAAGGGATTGAGACTAAACAGCTGTGTAGTCTTAAGAAAACCACTTATCAGTGAGGATAATCGTGGAAAAAAAGGATTAAATTTGCTAGGGGGCATGAAGATTGGACTCTGATGCAATGGATGAAGGTCATGTGGTCTGATTAGTCCAGATTTACCCTGTTCCAGAGTCATAGGCACATCAGGGTTAAGAAAAGAGGCGGATAAACTGATGCACCAATCATGCCTAGTGCCAACTGTACAAACATGTGGGGGCAGTGCGATGATCTGGGGATGCTGCAGTTGGTCAGGTCTCGGTTCAGCAACGTTATGTGCCCAAAGAATGACCAGGAAGTTCCATCAATGGATTTTTTTTTCTTCTTTGAAGGCATGAGCATATTCCACAGTGAAAGAGTAAATGAGTGGTTCAGTGAGCATGAGACATTATTTTCACACATGGATTGGCCACCAAAGAGTCCAGACCTTAACAACATTTAGAATCTTTGGGATGTGCTTGAGAAGACTTTGCTCACATCATCAATACAAGATCTCAACTCTGGACGGGGATACATGATGTGACATTGCGTGCTGTAATCACATTAGTGTGTGACTTTTTTTTTTTTTTGGACACATTCCGATCCAGTAGGTGGCGCTGGTTTGCCATAAAACTGGTTTGCCTAACCTCTAATAACACCAGAAGAAGAAACGATGACGCGCAATAAGAGCGTCTGTTGTCATGACAACGTGTTGCCTTACTCACAAACAGTGCTGCACGGGGAAACAGCATTGTTACTTCTAGTGATTTAATTTTGCGAATTACAGCAACATAAATCATGGTACGTATAAATAGACTTTTTAGAGTCGAATATTTGATCAAGTTATAAAGTTAAATGTGAAACAAAAGCGTTAAAAATGCAAATGTAGCGTTTTTAGCTAACAGGCTATCTAGCCAGATCTAGCTCTAACAGTCGGTTTGTTAGCCATATAATGTGAAAGTCTAGTTTTTTTTGTTTGTTGAATGAATGTTTAAGGTTTAAATATGGAGTTAGGGTTAACTTCTCTCTCTCTCTCTCTCTCTCTCTCTCTCTCTCTCTCTCTCTCTCTCTCTCTCTCTCTCTATATATATATATATATATATATATATATATATAAATATTCATCTATATGTTTTTATGCTTCAGCCTCCTAAAAAAAAGAAAGCCCCAAAGGCTGCGAAGGAAAAGAGCAGAAAAGTGGTAGATGCACTTCCCACTGAGGAGATGTCCAAGGAGCAGGTAAACTGTCCTACATGTGCAGATTTCCCTTTAGTATAGATCAAAACTGCCACCTTAAACTTTTTTTATTTTTTATATGTTTACATATTTTTTCAGTGAAATGTTAGTTGCTGTTATCGCTAACAATAGGAGCTATAAAAAGTAGTTCTTTGTGTTTAAGAAAAAAAATAACGTTTTTCTTCTTAACTCTCCATTCTCCATCAGCTGGAAGAACACATTGCGCGCCTGCGTGAGGAACTGGACCGGGAGCGCGAAGAGCGCAATTACTTCCAGCTGGAGCGAGATAAGATACACACCTTTTGGGAGATCTCCAAAAAACAACTAGAAGAGAAGAAAGCTGACTTGAGGAACAGAGACCGAGAGATGGAAGAAGCTGAAGAGAACCATCAAACTGAAATAAGGGTATCTAAAATAACGAGCAGCTTCCTTTAGTGACTCAGAGGACGTGTCTAAAAAGGCTTTTCTCATTTATTTATTTTTTTTGTTATTTTTCAGGTGTACAAGCAGAAGGTCAAACACTTGCTGTATGAACAGCAAAACAGCATCACTGAACTTAAGTCAGAGGGAGTGGTTGCCATCAAACTCCTGGAGAAGGACCAGGCAGACAAGGAGAACGAGCTGTGGAAAGGATTGCGCAGCCTGAAAATTGATCTGAGGGAAAAAGAGCTCTCCAATGAGAACCACATCAAGAACTTGAAACTGGTGCGTGCAGGCTGAGGCTCTGTGACACGATGCATGCACAATGCACAAACCATGTAGTTGAGTTGCAACACTAGATTGCAACTCAACTACTGTTTAAGTAGAGATGAAACACTCAGTAAAATTTGACTTCAGTAAAAGTGTCCCTTTAAACTTTGAGTAAAAGTACAAACGTTTTTGCCTTCAAATGTACTGAAGTATCCAAAATACTGATTTATTATAACTATAATGTTCCTGTTATCATAATTGTCACAAGACTTTTTTACTTAATCAACTCAGATGATGTGTAAAGACTCGAATGTGACTCTCAGCACACTGATCTATTAATAGAATGATATTAATGACTCAAACGCTGATTGATTTCTATTACAGTTTGATGAGCACAAAACCTACAAGAAAATTGAGCAAATGAGGTCACGTGTGTTTGAGTCTGGAGTTTCTTCATCATTTATTCCTCTCTAAATGTTCCGCTTGATGTTGAACTGATGCTGAACTGTATGTTGGTGATCAGTAGATGCACCGAGCGCCGATCAGAACACGTGTAAAACAGAGCGTGCGCTCGATCCTGATTGGTGACTCGCTGCGTGTTTCACCAGTTACGTTTTTATCGATATGTAGTGAAGTTAAAGTTTCCCCAAATTGAAATACTTCAGTAAAGTACAGATACGCATAAAAAAAACCTACTGAAGTAGTGAATGCATCTGCGATGGCCATTAGTGTAATTGTGTGATTGGCTACTAATCCCAAAATAGATCCTCTAGTGTGAAGACCAACAAAAAAGTACCAGAGGGACATGAGGGACTTAACGCATACTTTTAGAAATATTTTTAAAACATATACATGTCTATAAAATAAGATTATCTTCTAGGCATAATTATAGGTCAATGTATTCAATAGAATAGATACTAATATGCTTAAAAGTGAACAGGTTTAGATATAGAGAAGAAGTTTCTCCTGTTGTCGGCCCATAAGTTTAAGGGGTGGAGTCTGATCCAGGTCATTGTACCAGGAGCCTTTGCTGCAGAAGCAGATGTCCAGAGGGTGGGGTCTGAACCTGATCCAGGTCCTCCTGCCTAGACAGAGTTGAACTAAAAGTCCAGTGGGTTGGATAAATATGTCCGATAGTTTGAGTTGACTTATAGGACAGGTTGGATCAGGTCTCTGTCCAACCCCTGGACTTTTGCTTGTGCAGCAAGGATCATTATGGTCTGTATTAGACTGCTATACATGCTAGACCTCACCATGTTCATATCCACCCCTTTATTTTTATCACAGAGCCACGATGAGCAAATCACCAAGCTGAGAAGTGAATTTGAGGAAAGATTACGAGGTACTGTGTTTAAGACTCAGACGAAATCTGAAGTGGATGTGGAACACTGTAGCACATCTCAACGCTCTGATGTTTGTCTACAGAAATCGAGGCTGCGTATGAGAAGAAAATGCAAACACAGCGACAGGAACAAGACCTGAGGCGCAAGACCGAAATCCATGAGCTCGAGCAAAGGAAAAGCATCCATGTTAACACAATGATCAAGAACCACGAGAAAGCGTTCAGTGATATCAAGAACTATTACAGTGATGTCACTCTCGGGAACATGAACCAAATCAACATGCTAAAGGTACGCTGCCGAGATCTCATCTCCTGCTGGTTTGCTTTACATCTTATAATATATCTAGAGTTCAGAAGACTTTCTTTTTTTTTTTTGGAGTCGCACAAATTTATAATTGTTTCGCAAAATTCCTATTTTGATTGAAGCATGTGTTGTAGCACGTAACAATTTCATAGAAACTTCAATAGAAGTGCTGTACAATCATTTAGTCATCTACAGTCTATACACAATATAGTCAGATGTCCAAAAACATTTGTCTATAAGGTTCTTATGTTTTTTTTAAACATTCCATTACTCATTTAATCCCCATTTGCTGTTATAATAACCTCCACTCCTCTTGGAAGATGTTCCACTAGATTTTGGAGTGTAGAGATTTGTGCTTATTCAGCCTGTTTAGTAAAGTCAGGTAGGTGAAATGAGGAGGTCTGGGGTGCAGTCACTGTTCCAAATCATCCCAAAGTGTTCAATATGGTTTAGAGCTCTATACTAGGCCACTCAAGATGTTCCACTCCAGTCCATGTAAACCAATCTATCGATCAAGCATTTATGTTTGTATGAACTATGCTTGATTCTGATCCCTGCGTATCATTTAAGCTTTTTTATTCTCTCTCTGGCTGTGAATGTGCAGGATCAACTGGCTGACATGAAGAAGAGGGAGGAGAGGTTGGAGAACGAGATGGCCACAGTGGTTCATCAGAACAAGCTTTTGAAGGAGCCGCTACAGAAAGCCAGTCAGGAAGTGTCTGAGCTGCAGAAACAGCTCACCAACTATAAGAAGGACAAAAACTTACTGGCGGTAGGTCTATGTGGCTTTTGAATCGTGGTCTGCAATGAAGAAGTGCATCCTCACTTTCTACTTAGTGACACTTGGTTGTGTTATGTGATTAATAACACCATATTACTGGCACCATGAGAAACTTGCCAAGCATTACATTGCTTTGATTTAATAAAGACCTATACATGAAGTTTAAACATCTCATTCAACATTTAGGCTCGTTTTGCTCATATAACGTCCACTCTACTGGGAAGATGTTCCACTAGATTTTGGAGGGTGAGATTTGTGCTCATTCAGACACTTAGGTACTGATGTAGGTGGGGTGAGAAAGACTGATGTGCAGTCAGTTTTCCAGTTAATCCCAAAGGTTCAATACGGTTGATGTCAGATCTTTTTTTTTTTTTTATAGCAGATCTTCCACTCCAACTCATGTAAAGCATATCTTCATGGAGCTGGTTTTATCATTTTATTATCATGCTGGAACAGGTTTTGGTCTCCTGTTAAAGTGAAGATAAAAAAAAAAAAAGAATCTAAATTGAATTTAGAACATAATCAACGTTTTTGGACCAATCAGAATTGACAGTAGTGTAAATATTCCTGAGATATCATGATATGGTGTGTGTTTTAAAGAGGTACTGTGTGTAAGCACTAAGCAGACCACAATTTCTAATCGATCCTGTTTCATTCTTCTGTCAGGGGTTGAAAGCACGTCTCAAAGTAGTAGAACAAGAGCAGAAAGACCTGAAATGGGAGCATGAAGTCTTGGAGCAAAGATTCAGTAAGGTAAGATGAGAAGAGTTATTTAAGGCATAACTTCTAAAAAAAAAAAAAAAAAATCGTTCTCCAATCTCTCTTTATCTTTCATTTTCTGGTCATCAGGTGCAGCAGGAGCGTGATGAACTATACCAGAAGTTCACCAAGGCTGTTCTGGAGGTCCAGCAGAGAAGCGGATTTAAGAACTTGCTTCTGGAGAGGAAACTGGATGCTCTTACAGACGTCCTGGAGAAGAAAGAGGCACAGCTTAACGAGGTCCTTGCTGCCTCTAATTTAGAGCCCAGTGCTCTAAATGTGCTGACTCGCAAACTGGAGGTACTGCTGATTACTACAGCACTTGACTTTAGTCTTAAGTTTGTTCTGTGAAGAAAAAAAAAAAAAATTATATACATTGTCCATGCAAAGTAGCAGTTACGCAGAATTACAAATACAGACGGTCCACAAGTTACAATGGTTCGACTTGCGATTTTCCCATCTTCCAATAACGATAGCAATAAACTAAAAATTTGGTCAAAATATTGACTTTTTTGTGCGCCATTTAAACTTCCGTATGAGATGCTTTACTCTCGCCAGGGGTCTGGAGTTCAGTCGTCTCGGGGTTTTTGTTGGTTTCAAAGCCCAGTTTGAACTCTTCTCTATCCTTTATAAAACTGAGTGCGTGTGGCTCCGCCCTCCACTCGCGAAATCAGCTTACACATGATAATCGATTATACATTACGGTAGCTTAAATTGCTCTGTTTTGCTAAATGATGTACTGTAATTTGTAAAATTATTAACAAATTACAGTAAACTACCTCATTCTGATCACCAATTCTTTAAGACAGTGTTCGGCTAGACCACGTCTCAACTTATGATATTTTTAAGTTACGATGGGGTCATCAGAACGCATCTCCATCGTGACCTTTTTTTTTTTTTTAGGATTTCTGTTGGATATAAGCCTCCGGTCTAAATCTCCAAATCTTATTATGATTTCTGACAAAACCTTTGTGCACATTTCAGAGTTATTCCTTTATCAGGTTTCTGATTCATTTTTTTTTCATTTTTGTTTATAGGACGTTTTGGACTCGAAAAATGTTGCCATTAAAGATCTTCAGTATGAACTGGCTCGTATGTGTAAGGTAGGTCCATCAGCAACACTCATATATTCTGATATATTCTTTACATTTATCAACGGTAAACTTTTACAGAAATATATTAATACATTTCAATATTTAATCTTTCATTTATTTTTATTTATTCAATATAATTGAACTCGCAGCCAATCCAGAGATTTGATCAATTTCAGCTTCCTAATCATTTATAATAAAAATGTAATGAAAGCTGTTTTTGGAGGGTAGAATATAAAACAAACCTCTGCACACTCACAAGGGACAAAGTGAAAGTGTAATTCAGTGTGTGTTTGCATCATGAAGCCGTGAATCCGGCAACATGCAGCATTTTATTTCAGGTTATTTGCTATTTATGTAATGAGTTCAAAGGTATATTAGGATCCACATTTTTTCTGAATCCCAGGACCTTTTTTTTGTGCCTTTTCTTAAATCCCAGGAAGTTTAGGCAGAGTGTCAGAAATAAAGGTACCAACAGCAACAGGTACTTTACTATGTTGCTGGGGTAGAACTAAAAAAAAGGTCCCGTATTTATTATGTATCTGCTAGCTGAAATTAATAAATAGTGTTGATAAAAAAAAATAAAAAAAAAACGAATCCTGATGAAACAGAGAATTTCATAGATTTGTTTAATAAGCGTTATTCTTCACGATACTAAATTCAAAATAGTTTGTAGGTACAGTTCGGCTTAAATAGAACTGGAAAGAAAAAAAAAATGGATGAATAAGTCACACCCAAAAAACACACACACACACATGAGACAAACAGGAAATGAAATGACCTCAGTGATTTGCTGGTGTAGATTTGTACATGTAGTAAAAATGGTAGAATCTGCTCAATTCTTTCTTACATACCTTCTGCTTGTTTTCTCCCCCAGGCGCATAACGACCTGCTGAGGACATACAAGGTGAAACTGCAGGCTTTTGGCATCCCAATAGAGGAACTTGGCTTTAAACCACTGGAAAGCAACTTGATGAAACAGAGCCTTGGTCAAGGACCAGCCGGCCTGGTGTCCTCCCCTCTCTAACCTCACTTCTTTAACATGGACCTTCCCTTCATCATATACAGCCCTGAAGCTCTGAACCCGAACCTGGAACTAATATTCTTCCTCCGGCAGAAAATTACTGCTAACTCTCGGTCACTTCCTTTATTATATAAGAACATTTTAAACAGTTTCAGTAAAACGTTTGGAGGACGAGATATTTTGTCTGGTCACCTTCGTTTACCAATTTGTTTGTAAGTCATGGGATCGGCACGCTGCTAGAGTAGTATTAAGTGATTCAGTGTAGGCTAAAAAAAAAAAGCATTCCACACACCAATAAAAACCCCCACCAGTTTAAACTGTTCATGTTGATCGTAATTCATCCCTGAAATACAGACTTAATTGCAAGGTAATATGAAGCTGAAATAATTGATGGCTCTATGATATTTGTAGGTTTTACCTGAGCGTGCATGTGACTCGGGGTAAAGTACTATTCAAGTCCTCTTGGTTTCTGGTTTTCTTTTTTTTTTTTTTTATAATTACACAACAGGGTTTGTATAGGATAGTTTCTTTAAAGCATTTGTAGTAGTTTAGACATAAAATCTGTCTGAATCAAAATTTCTGCTTCAGAAAAACATAATTATATCATCCTAATGGATAAATACTATATATTGATGTATATTAATCAACTTAATAAATTCGTTTGTTGAGGTGTTTAATGCTCACGGATTTAGCTTGGTTTTTGGCGCCACCTGGTGGCCACATTTTTCTTGAACCTCCATTCACCCCTAAATTATTCTAATTCTTAAAAATTGTGTTTAATTGTTAAAATTGAATATGATGGGTTATGGGTACATTTAAGGATGTATTTTATATTTTGGTTTATTGATTTTTCCTCATTGATGCATTAAAAAAAAAAAACAACCAACAACAAAAAAACCTTCCCTCCTTGATGACAAAGTTGTGATTATTTCCTGTGATTGTGGGGACAATTGGTGATATATTAACATTGAGACACCAAACAGAGAAACTAAACGATAGCGAAAAACGCTTTGCAATGTGGCTACTAAAATCTCAGACTTCTTACTTGCATCAGCATCTTACATATATCCAATATACACTATATGGACAAAAGTATTGGGACACCTGCATGTCCCAGCCTTATACGGTTCTTCCCAAAACTGTTTTTACAAAGCTGAAGGCACACAATTGTACAGGGTGTCTTTGGGTGCAGTAGCATGAAATGTTCCCTTCACAGACCCGAACCTGTTCCAGCATGACGATGCACCTGTGCACAAAGCAAACTGCATAAAGATCTGCTTTGCCTGGGTTGGAGTGAAAGATCTGCTGCTATTGAGCTTTAAACCCTGTTGAACACCTTTGGGATGAATGTAAACATTGACTGCACATCAGGCCTCCTCACCTTCTCACCTACATCAGGACCTGACTTTACTAACACCCTTGTGTCTTCCAAGAAGATTGGAGGGATTTATAAGAGCAAATTGGGACTAAATGTGGAACGCGTTGCTCAAAAAAGCACATACCACACATATGAAAATGTTTCAAAATATGTTTATGTAGTGTATATGTAAACAAATAAAACTTGAATGAAAAACGAAAACGCACTTGACCTTTATAGGACACCGTAGCGAACCCGGAAGTGCGCTTTGTTTTGATAGGCAGCAGCAGCTGGAGTCAGTGACATGCTTCATGCAGGAGTGTTCTTCATTTCAATTTAAAGCCTATTAAAGCTTCTTAATTATGGAAGCCGCTATAATTATTCCTAAAGGTACATGAAAATATATTGTGTGCTCTATTTTGTGTTCTTTAACCCGAGCTTGAGCATTTCTGTGTTTTAATACTGCATCCTCTCCCAATGTGTAGAAGCGACGAAATGGGAAATTCGCCAGAAAGTGTGGGATTACCTCGAGGCGAAAGATCTGGCCAAGTTCCCCCGACCTGTGCACCACAGAATCCCAAACTTCAAGGTCACGTGACGCTCTAATGACCACCTAAGTACAATTACATTGCTTTGGTTGATACGAGCATCAAATGCACTCTGAAAGTGTACAAGCAATGCATTTTTTGTTAAGCCTAATGCATTACATTTGTGTCTCAAAGGCAGACACGTGTCCATGTCACATGACCAAGCCCCTGGTCAGTTCATAAACCTGTACTTGTGAGGTGGTATCAAAAATTTAAAAGAAAATTATTTATTTACATTATTTATCTACACACTATCACCTTCAAAATAGTCCCCTTGCACAGCAATACATCGCTCCCAGCGTTCCTGCCAACTTCTGGATTGTCTTCTTTTTCAAACTGCTGGACTCCCATTGCCTTGTCCTAATGTGTGTGTGTGTGTGTGTGTGTGTGTGTGTGTGTGTGTGTGACAGTCCGCGACAGCAGCCTGTGACAGGCTTCCTGTTCTGCAGGTGTTTCAATCCAGCAGCGTTGTCAAAGTGAACCCGGATAAGCCACAGGAGCGAGCTCGCTTCCACACTCTGCATGTAAGTAACTCGTCTCTTGTTTTAATTTGTTTTCTGTCTCTTCAGGGAGCTCCTGGGGCGTGCGGGATGATCAAAGGCTTCGAGTTCTTCACCGAATCTCATGAGGTCAAAGTGGATCCTGATAAACCACTTGAAGGGGCTCGATTAGCAGCTCTGCAGGTGATGTTATGATAAGCGATATGCAAAAAATTAAACACACCAGGAAATTAGCGAAGGAGCGATGTGATGTGATGTGATGTGCTGTGATGGTGAAGCCTGAGTGAAGCAAAGTTGTGCCAAAGTGTCGTGTTCTACTTTGTCCATAGTTACTAATATATGAACAAAAGCACTGATATAAATCTGATAATTTGCAGCAGCAATTTTTTCTCTGAGCTTCTGTTATTAAAAATTAATCAACACCATCTGACCAATCAGATTTCCTTTTACTTGTTCTTGCAAACTTCTCTCACCTTAAATGTGCTATATATTTTACTTCAGGCCGGAAAAACACTGCTAGTCCCGACGCCTCGTCTACGGACAGGATTGTTTAACAAAATCATTCCTCCACCAGGGGCCACCAAGGAGGATCTTCGTGTATGCTCTATGTCCCAGGTGACTCGCACGCTCTCGTACCTCATACTTTTTGTGAGAGTTGTAATTAAATGATGATGGTGGGTTTTTGTGTGTTTAAGGGTGTGAAGGAGTTCAGTGTCCCAGTGGGTTTAGATGCAAGTGTTCACGTGGACCTGGTTGTGGTTGGATCGGTTGCTGTATCGGAGAAAGGTGAACTGCTGCATAATACATGAAATTATTATCTATTTGCTTATTTGTTTACATGTCCATCTATTTTTAGGTTACAGAATTGGAAAAGGTGAAGGATATTCAGACATGGAATATGCCATGATGGTCTCAATGGGAGCTGTGAATGAATCCACGGTGGTTGTGACTGTTGTTCATGACTGCCAGGTCAGAAATCCTTTCCAATACCTCTGCACTGTTGAATTCTCGATCCTGATTGGTCAGGACGTGTTTGTTAATGTTTTATAATATCTTTTGATTTGATTTGATTGAGTAGTTTTTACACAGGTTTATAAAAAAGTACTTCATTTAATACATGATCATTTTTATAGAAACTGCTATACAGCTGTTGTACAGCCCAGTTGTTGCTATGTGTGTGTGTGTGTGTGTGTGTGTGTGTGTGTGTGTGTGTGTGTGTGTGTGTGTGTATATATATATATATATATATATATATATATATATATATATATATATATATATATATATAAATAAAAAAATAAAAGCTGGTGAGTTTATAGTAGAGGTCGAGCGTTTCACCGGTTTTGCAGATTATTCAGCACAATAGTTGATTGATGGAACTATCGGCTCTCTGCACAAACCCATACCGATAGTTTTTCCGGGTTGCGCCTGTTGCCGGAGAGGCTAAAAAGCTATGCTGTTATTACGAGAGCGGCCTCTAGAGGTGACTCACTGACGCCACATTCTGTTTGTTTTGACACATGAGACTGCGCGCTGCCTGGAGAGAGCACAGATGCACAGAGGGCACTATATATTTTTTATTACTTATTATTTATCATTTATATATTTAGATTTATTATTATAACGAAAATATTCATGTTTATTTCATTTAGCACATTTTCATCCTTCAGTACAGTTTTATTTTTCATTATTTTAATGAAGTTCACAATTTTACATGGTTTTTTCTTTTTTTTCTTTTTTCAATCCAGTATCCATTAGAAAAATCAGATGATTAATTGGTTATCAGCAATCGGTATCGGTAAAATCCACTCGGTCGACCTATATTTTATAGCTGCTATTCATTTTTCTCATCAATGTTTTTAAATATTTAATGCAACTATAAAATGGTAAAATGTGACATAAAAAGACAGTCACCTGGACAGCTGTTGATTTATTTTAATCTAAATTGAGATCAGGTGAAAATCTGTCTGAATCTTCTCTTTGAGAGTTCCACAAACATCCTAACATGTCCATCACAAGAACGATCCAAATCTCTTCTCCAGTTCTTGTGTAAAAAAAAAAGAAAAAATAGCAAGATTCCTAAACACTTTTTTGAAACATGCACATGTTCAGTTCAGTGTACTTTGTGTCCAGGTTGTGGACATTCCAGAGGGACTTATGGAAAGTCATGATCTAACCGTGGACTACATCTTTACACCGAGCAGGATGATCAGGACTGAGTGTAAGATTCCTAAACCAAAGGGCATCATGTGGTCAAAGGTAAATCTGAACACACAGAGCACCAACACAGCTTTATTATTATATTCTTAAGTACATAGGATTGCATCTCTGAAGGGCCTGATGTACAGAACTGAGAATTACAAACATCTAAACTCACACAGGATTTACTCTGTTTCCTGTAAGCTACGTTTAAACAAGCAGCATGTTGGTTAAAGCTGTTCATCTTTTCATTTTCGTGCAGAATTAGAAATTAAATTAATTATTTGATTGATTAATTGTTTGTCAGTTAAATACTAAATCAGTTTATTGCTATAGTAATTCATATACTAATACGCAAACATGCAGTAATTATATAAACAATAGGAATGGATAAAATGTGGGGAAAATTTAACTTATTATAAAAACTCTACTTAATCAAATATTCAGGGAAATTTGATGTAGTTTTCCCCTCCCATTGGGGTGTTTTTGCCTTGCAAATCTGGCAACCCTAATCAGGGGGACGACACTGTACTTTATAAACACATGCTTAATTTTCTAACAAATCTCTTATACAGGACGAATTGAATTGATTTCACACACTTAATCACACTTAACTAAATCTTTCATCTTTCATCGTTATTGATCTAATCGACATTTTCCCCTCGTTCCAATACACTGGTTTCTACTCCCAAGAAGAACACCAACATCTCCAGAACAATCTCTCTAACTTATTATTTTCACAAAAAACTACTCAAAGCCTTTGTTTTTTCCACCTTTTGTTTTCGAGGTAACCAAGTCAGACATATTTATATGGACATCCTTATATGGCGCATTTGCTTATGTTGAGTTAATTAGCGGTTGTGTTTGTTATTCGTATCTCTGAGTCACTCGATTCAGCCAGAATCCACAACTATGTGAAGTTTATGACTGATGTTCAGAAGATAAATGTTCTGGCCTTCATAAATGTTCTGTTGTACGTGAAGAAAACGGAGTAGTCTGCTGTGAGCGTATGATTTGTAGAAATATAACGTGAGCAAAAACATCAAATGTAAAGGTGATAAAACTGCATGCAGCTGGAGTTTATGTTCGGTTATTAAGTGTTTGTTTTTTACACTCTAATATAGAAACCCGACAAGAAAAGGGTTCATGTATATTTTTGTAAGTATTCAATCTAGTGTTTTTGGAGGTAATGTATAATACAGGCCAATCAGGATTTAGGTTCATATTGAAAAAAATTTTTGAACCTGTGGGTGTGTGTGACAACCAAACTACTCAAACTCCAGATTATTAATTATTAATTAAAAACAAAAATCAACATAGACTGACTTGTTACACTATTGAAGAAAAGATCTCAATTGTTTATCAACCTCACTGTAAATTTTGACCAGACATAATATCCACATCCATTTTTTTCCATGGACAATGGTTAGTAGAGCATTAGCTTAGCATTAACATCCTATTTTACAGTTTGAACATCTGATTTTAGTCCCAATTTTGGTTTTATAGTAAACTTCTCTAGGAAGATTTTGGAGTGTGTTTGTGGAGATTTGTGCTCCTTAGTAAAGTCGGGTGCTGATGTAGGTGATGTGCGGAGATCTGGGGTGCAGTCAGCGTTCACATTCATCTCAAAGGTGTTCATTAGGTTTTTCCACACTTCCAATCCATGCAAATCATATCCTTCATGGATCTGGATTTGTGCATGGGTGCATTGTCGTCCTGGAACAGATTTGGGTCTCCTAGTTCAAATAAAGGGAACGTTTCATGCTGCCAAAATCCAAAGATGTCCTACACGATTATGTGCCTCCAACTTTGTGGTTAAAAGTCATGTGTCCCAACACATTTGTCCATATAATGTACCATTTATATTGAAAGATAATTTGAATTAAGACAAACATTTAATTCACATTAGATTTAAACAGGTTAATGCTGAGTTAAATAGGTATTATAAAAAAAATCATAATCTATAGGGATTTATAAGATTATGCTTTTTTCCTCTCTTCTCAAAAAATAGAGTTTCTAGAGTTTTCTCTCAAAAGCTGCATTTTCATGTGTGCAGCTTGACGCGGAAATGCTGGGGAAAATTCCCATCCTGAAAAAACTGCGAGACTTGGAGCAGAAGGGCGGAAAGGACGTAACTTTAAAAATGTCCCAGACTGCTATTGTGAAGACCAAACAGATGCATAAACCAAAACCCAGTCCTGATCCAAAACATGACCTGAGGCATGATCTTCCCACTCCAAGGCGAGATCATACACCTGCGTTTATCGGCTCGGGTGAAGAAGCTGAACGTTCTTCGGCTCCTGTTAACACACTTTATGTAGGCGGCCTCCCAGCTGGACTGCGTGTGAGTGAGTTGAAGGGTTTCCTGAAGGATCGAGATGCTGTACCAGTTCGGCTCACATGGCAGGGGGCAGAGCACCGGGCGTTCCTCCAGTACATTGACGAGCGAGCTTCGGATCAGGCTCTGGACGCCCTGCAGGGGCTCTGCATCAACGGCCAGACGCTGCACGTAGAGCGAGCCAAAGGGCAAAACAGCTTCCGTAAACCTGGTGCCACCAAAAGACAGAGTAAGAGTTAACTCAAGGAAACATCTCAAGTCAGGTGGGTTCAGACTACAACATCCACCACAAGCAGTGTCTCAAAAGAGGGGTTGGAGAAAAAAAAATCCAGAAACCTGTCTTACAAAACAATTGATTCTGGATGTAAAAATGAAAAGCGCTTAAGATCCCTGTCATGTTTATTTAAATATTGCTTATTAAATTATTAATATTCATATAATAGTAAACAAAAAAGACCCAATAAAACACAACCGAAGAAGCTGCTATAGGAACTTAATCAAAGATCCTGAAGTGTTTTGTTATTCTCAAACCACACCACTGATTACCTTCATATATTTTATTAAAAAACTATACAATTTACCCTGTTTTTTATTTGTATTTAATGTCTGGGAAAGATGACAAGTCCCGGTTCTTGCTTATATATAAAGACAAAATTATTATTATTATTTATGTATTTTATTTTTTGGAAAACAAAGTTCCAGTAAACTTGTTATAAAACAGTGACTGTTAAAAAAAAAAATAAATAAAAAATGCTGACACTGGAGATTTCACTCTTGTAAAAAAAAAAAAAAAAAAAAATATATATATATATATATATATATATATATATATATATATATATATATATATATATATATATATATATATATATATATATATATAATGTTTTTATAAAAAAAAAAAATATATATATTAAAAATAAAACGATCAGTGCTTTGGAAAAAATGCTCTTAATTCTTTTTATTTAGCAACTAACTTATTTAATTATAACTTTTTTTTATTTAACAGATAACTTTTATTTTTTTGGAAGAAAAAATTTGGAATAATAATAATTAGTTTTTGAATATATTGGGTTCATCTGCACCAGGGTGACCTCACAGCTACAAGGTCTACAGCTTGATCCTGAGCTCGGGATACAGTCTGTGTTGAGTCCCACATGTTCTCCTTCTGTTTTCTCAGGGTTCTCCAGTTTCCTCTAATAAACATGTATGTACTGTGTATGTACAGTATGTGTGAGTGGTACTTTGTGATCTTGTGTGTATTCCTGCCTCACTCATGGTCTGTAATCCTTGAATACATACTGTATTTAAAGACTTTCTATGAGTAGTGTTTTTCTTATCATATATAATTGTCAGGATTTGGGGGCTCCTGCTAGGTTTCTGCTTTAGCTTTTTCCCCCTGTGTTTCCATGTTTTCACCGCCAGATGTCACCATTGTGTCCCTGTTCCCTTAATTAGATACCTATTTTTTCCACCTGAATCCTTTGATTAGCCCTGTGTCTATAAAGTTCCCCTTTTGTCTCTGTTTCTGTGAAGTTTGGTTTCCCCCCATATTTCCCTGTGTAAGTCCTTGGTCCTGAGTTTGCATTTTGCCTTTCTATGTTTTGTAAGGACTTTTTTTATTTATTTATTTTTTGCTACAGCTCCAGAGAAAGACTTTGCATGTTGTTTTTTGAGTTCTGAGAAGACTTTTTCCTTCTTGAATTGTGAACTGATTTTTTGCTCTGTCAATCTGTTGTACTTTTTGGGACCTGATATTGTGGGTTAGATTATTAATATTATTTTTTGCCATTTTCTATTTTTGGGTTTTTGGACTTTCTTTTAAATTTCCAGCTTCGGCTCTGACAGAAAAATGCTGGTGAAATCTGATTTGAGTACCAACATGTTCTTATTGTGTTTTTATTATGCCTTCAAAACAAGTCATGTACTAAAGAAAAAATCTGTTCCACTGGATTACGTCTTGATCTCATTCTCTGGTCTGTTTTACCCATGCCTGCTGTTTGAGAGGGTTTGAGCTTCGACTTGCAGATCCTCCCTCGGGGCCTGCGATGTTCTATCCTTTATACCACACTGAAACTTCAGCTGCCTTTAAAAAAAATCTCACTTCTGTTCTTGAAACTTTATTACTAATGGGCAAATCCTCAAAAAAATCCTATTTTTTTTTCCTTTTCAATAACTCTTGAATTTAGCATGTTGAGAAACAAAATATTTTTCTGGCCAAGGTGAAACTATTTTTATTGTTGTACTTTTTCTAATATGCTTTCGTGCTTCACTGAAAATGCAGTTATGGCCATTTATGAAACTGGATTGTTGAAGGTTTTAAGTGTAGAAGGTCAGAAAAAGACTCGTCTGGTGCCGGTGTAATGAAACGAGTAATGGAAGGATAAGTTGGAGAAGCTGATAGCAAACAGTTTAGTGTTGTGGCTATTTCTTATATACGTTGTCCTTGTAGCTTTAGTGTAAATCTGAACGTCACTAAAAAGCCTGAATTATTAATTGTAGAAATATTTACTATTACTCTTTTTTTTTTTTTTTATATAAATATTCTCTCCATTCTAGTTAAGGGAAAAATTAAATACCATACAATTGTAAATTCTTTGCTATAAATGCAACTTGTTTTTTAGTAGACACCACTTTTGTGTATATATATATATAATGTATATACAAAAGTTTATTTATAGGCTCTAATCTGACTGGATTAGATTTACATCGTCTTCTACAGGTGCCTGATTGAGATTTTGGCAGCATCTGTTTTTTTCCTTCATGTCCGATTCCAGAAAACTTCACCTAAACGTACCTGCTGTTTTTCAAGAATATAACGATTTTCTTTACACTAGTAAAATACGGCAGGTTGATTTTTTTTTTATTTAAAAAATGGAAATAAAACAGGTTTTAGAATTGTGGAATATTGAGCAAATAAAATCACTTGTGTGACACTGAGCATAACTGCTATCGTGTCTAATCTTTTTCCATGTGTGTAATGAAAGTCAGGGTTTGGACAAACTCATGGAGTCTCTGTGAGTCTTCATTAAAGCAAAAAAAGAAAATAAACCAAGTAGACTCACAAATGCATGTCAGTATATCTAGGATTTTATAATCTGTAACTAACAAAATGTATAATTAAATTAGAACGTGGAAATGAGAAAGGACCGCACTATAGATAAAATATAAAGTGATTCTATTTGAAAAGAAAAACTGCTCATTCTGCACTAATTATTATTTGTTTTTTTGCATTATAGAATTATTATGCAGGTATTTAATCAGGCCTGCGGGCTCCATCCTAAAAGACAAATACTTTCCAAGATTTGCTTTGCTTTTTAAATGAATCGGTACAATAACATGATTCATAATGTGCTTCGCTGCTTTTCATGGTATTGAGTGAATCAGGCAGGAATTTGATTCAGCTCTGTTTAACATCAGCAGCAGATTAATGTGTGGTCCGGAGGCAACGTGCCCCAGCTGCCCTGCTGAACGTTAACCTATAAGGGTGTTAGTCCGTCAATTTCACTCTGCAAAATAGGCTTGAAAAATGACAAAGATAACGCAGGGAGATGATATGAGGAGCTTGTTGGCTTTTCTTCTCTCTCTCTCTCTCTCTCTCTCTCTCTCTCTCTCTCTCTCTCTCTCTCTCTCTCTCTCTCTCTCCCTCTCTCTCTTTTTCTCTCTCTCTCTCAGCTGGACTCCAGGGACATCTGGGCCCACTGCATTTTTTTTTTTCGATCAACACTAAGCTCCAAGGTGCCTCATGAACCCAAAATGATTTTTTTTTTCTTTTATTCGCTTCTAGTGCAACTTAATGGCTTGTAACAGCTGCTGTTGGATGAAAAAAAGGGAAATGTTGAGCTTCTTCTGTTTCCAGATTTATGATGTCCATTCGTTGCAGTCCATAAAACCATATGAACACGGATTATGGATTTTAGTTGTCCACACTGACTAAATATGTAGTTTACCCCTGGTTATCCATGCTAGATTAATAGCCTGCTTTTTTAATTGTTTGTTTTATTTAAAAAAAAAAAAAAAGCACAGTAGATTTTGGCTGATGTCTAAATACAATGAAATAAGATATAAATATAAAACATCTGATTTACATTACAGCACTGAATTCTTCTTATTATTATTATTACTGGACACAGGTTTCAACTTTGTCTTGTTTAAGGATTCATTATGTTTTTAGATTCTTATTTTTGCATGGATTTAACTTTACTGATTTTTTTTTTCAATTTGATTATTTGTATTATTATTTGTTATTATTTTTACGATTATTACTATTTAATTCTTTTTTTACTTGTGTTCTAAATCACGGTGAAGTAAATCAGTGGCCTTTCAGCACTTAGCCATTAGGTGGTGCACACACTCCAGCAAAATAATTGACGCTTATTTATTTATTTATTTTGCCATTTTATGTCAAAATGTATTAAAATGTGAACGGATCATCAAAGTAAAAAATAAGAAGCATATTTTTGGAAAAAAAGAAAATATGTTGATTAACGTTTCAATGCTGCGTCTCAGATCTTTAAATGTTTTGAATATATATATATTTATAAATTGACGATTTGTTTAAAGTTAAACAAAACAATCAATTGATATAAAACAAGTCCTGGTGCTATCATGTATGTGCAGCTAAAGATGTGTGGGCTAAAATAGGTTAATTACAACAAGAAGAGTGGGAACTCGGTGACCACTTGCGTTATATTGCATCATTTTTTCCGACATTTTATCCGAAACTAAAAAAGGCAGATTGCTGTTTTCACTTTAATAACTTCAGAGCCAAGTAGGATATCTGCAAAAAATACAAACTGTACACATGTGGCACACACTCGCTTTCTTTCTTTGCGTTTGTATTTTTCTTTCTGACTTACAAAAGTTCATCTTTTATAAAAAAAATAATAAAATAAAAACGTGATTAATTTTTTTTAGATGCACTGATTAGACCTTTTTTCTAGGCACAAAACAAATCTTCAAAAATTAATTTTCATAAAGAAAAAAAATTTCTATTCCCTTCTTGATGTTTTATTTATTTATATCTCTGACTACTGAGAAATGTATAAATAATTATCTCGGAAAACCTGCAAATTTGATGCGTGTAGTTTTGAACAGTTTAATTTCAACTGCATGCCATTGTTTTTTTGTTGTTTTTTTTTTACACAATTCTTTATACATAATGGTGCGTAGATGACCTAATGTCTAAAAGACACGAAAATAGAAAGTAAAAGATGCCTACTAAAAAAAGATATTACCTACAACATATACAATTTTACAGTGCTGGAAAATGACTCGTGTCAATACGGATATACAAAAAAAAATAAAGAGATTAAAATAAAAATAAACAAAAACAAAAAACACCAAACCAACGATTTAACAGTGCTTACATTAAAACCTTCATTTTTTTGTTTACACTGAATAAAAACAGCGTCTTGGCAAATATTGCCGATAAAGCGTTCAATAATGTGGCTATAATTATACAATCTAAATATAAACAGAATAAATAAAAGTTGCGCTTTACGGTTTTTAAAAAAGTGCCTTTGTTTTTCCACGTGATCACCTAATGATCTTTAACACTTTGCACTGATTTCAGACAGAATTTGACTTAGGATCAGAGAGCGAACAGCTTGTCCTGAATGAAAATAATATTTATATAGGCCTATATTAAAAATAAACATCAATAGTTTTACCATTTTTACTGAACAAAAAGAAAACTAAAATCGATCCTGATTACTCGGAATGACAACACGGAAAGTCACTACACTCAAGTGGTATCCATCCGCCAGCAGAGTTAGTACCAAGCGGGTTTTTTTTTATTCTTCCTTTATTTCATTTCTTGGGTTTTTTTTGCCATTGAGATGCAGATTAGTTAAAATTTGTTCGCAGTCTTGTTTGGAAATAGCTTAGAATAAAAAAAAATGGCACACATCACCTTAAAGGCTGTTTGTAAAATGTTTAAGGTACCCGGCTTTTCTTCTGTTCATGGTTTTTGTACCGAGTTTGGATCATTTCGCATTTTTTATATAGTTGCAGCCTTTCATTCTGAGTTTCTTTCCATCCATGACCCCTTCCAGTCCTCTCTTCTTCTTCTTCTTCTTCTTCTTCTTCTTCTTCTTCTTCTTCTTCTTGTTTGTGTGTCTGCATTTTTGTTTTCCCACCGCAAAGGCTCAGTGGCTCCTTTATCAGTGTTGAGTCCTTCATCAGTCTTTAATTCATGACCAGTGCTGTCACATCACACAAGGCTTGATGTCCTGATAGGCGACCTGTTGGTGATGATAATAAGAGCCGCTTCCAGGTGAATGCATGGATGAAGATGTCATGGCGTTGAAAGAGAAGACGAACTCTTTACGGTCGCACATGCTGGGAGACTGGGAATGATATCTGGGAATACCTACAGGGGAAAAAAACAAGGAAATCTTTAAAAAAAAAATGTTTTAATGTATAAAATGATCACAGTAAATCTTCTAAATTAGACTTAAATCTTTACATTGTTCATTTTATTATTTTACATTTATTACTTTACGTACAATAGAGCATTAGAGTACATTAGATTTTATTTCTATTCTTTTATATTACCTGAAATGTATTATTATTATTATGATGATGATTATTATTATTATTATTATTATTATTATTATTATTATTATTATTATTATTATTATTTTGATTATTATTATTGTTTTGATTATTATTATTATTATTATTATTATTATTATTATTACCACCGACATTTTCCATCAACTTCAACGTTCTTGGAATATTTTTTTAAGTAATCAAAACTTGTTGTAACGCGAATAAAACCAGCATGCGCGAACTTTAAACTGGTCCCCGTGCTGACGGTGGATGTGCGATTCTAAAGCCGCGGGTTTCACGTAGCATTTTAATGACACCCGTATCTATTTTGGAGCGGCTGATTACACCGCCTGCAGGCAGTAAGTGTGTGTGTGTGTGTGTGTGTGTGTGTGTGTGTGTGTGTGTGTGTGTGTGTGTGTGTGTGTGTGTGTGGAAGGGCTGGATACTTCAGGGTGGGAGAGCTTTCTCCTAATTGACAGCGCCGTGCTCGCACGCGATTCCCACCGGACCCGGTGCCGCGCGCCCTGCTGCAATTTCTGTAAATTGGCACCTGAGTCCAGGAGGAAAGAGAAGCTACAGGATGCCTTCTTTCTCCTAATTACTACCCACCCTCAAGAAATCACATGCAAAAGAATGTGTATTATCCGATAGATAATTTGCAAAATCCTACGCGATAAATCATTAATTTTTAAAACTTGATTCCAGAATGAATCTGCTTTCATGGATCTGTTTTTTAAAGAATGTTTGGAGTTTTTTTTTTTTATATATAAGTTTTGCTACATGGTCTAAAAGATCCTAATGATTTGCATGCTGTATTTATTAATTTACGCATTTACTTTTCGATCAGTAAAATTTACCTTGAAGGTCGGTCGTGCTGTGTCCGTTCTGGTGCAGATATGACTGGTCCAGAGAGTGTGTTGGTAAGCTGGGCTGTAACGGGTTTGCCCCGGGGTTGCACGGAGACAGCGGCTGCTGCTTAATGTAAGACGCTCCGTTATTAAGCGACGCGGACGGCGCGGGCGCCCAAGCCGAGGTCGTGCTCGAGTAGACGGGATGCGGCTCCATGACTCCGCCGCCGGACAACAAGGGCGAGGCTGAGTTGTCGTGATGGGGATACTCGCTCCCCGTGGACCCCGTACAGTTTCCCATGTAGGAATGTCCACCGTTGGCCGACAGATGAGACATGGAGTGTCCAGCCAGGCCCATTCCTTCCATGTTTCCTGCCAAATGTCCGTTCATCATCCCAATCCCGCTCTCTAAGGACAAACTATTTGGCGGGCAAGACAGGCCTCCGCCGCTCCCCTGGAAATTGTAAGACTCGGGTAAGTGGTTAAACCCGAGGCCGTTCATCATGCTGTACATGGAAGGCTTGAGCGCCTGACATTTGCGCCGGAATCCGCGTGGTCTGCGCCGAAAAGAGCCCTCCTCGAACATGAACTCGCTTGCAGGGTCAATGGTCCAGTAGTGTCCTTTCCCTGGCCGCCCGAGCCCCTTGGGCAGCTTAATAAAGCACTCGTTTAAGGACAGGTTGTGGCGCACGGAGTTTTTCCAGCCCTGGTAAGAGCCGCGGAAGAACGGGAAGCGGCTCTGGAGGAACTGGTAGATCTCACTGAGCGTCAGACGCTTCGTCGGTGAGCTCTGGATGGCCATGACGATGAGCGCGATGTACGAGTAGGGCGGTTTCTCAGGACGCCTGATGCCGGCGTTGGTCTTTTTGGCTTTGGTGGTGGAGGAGGCCGCGTCCATGGCCGCCGATTGAGCGTGCGTTTTGTCGGGCGCGGACATCGGGCTGCTTTGGGCAGGAGGCTGCACGGAAGGCTGCTGGACCTCGGCCGTCATCGGTTCTTTGCGCGCGACACGGCTTTGTTATTTTATTTATTTATTTGTTGTTTTTTTTTTTATATAAGGAAAATCCTCCACCTGTAGCGAGATCGCTGAAACTTCGGAATCCAACAGTCAACCAGATTTTATCATGACCCAAAAAACGCGTCAAAAGATCCTGAAAAAAAGCAAAAAGAAAAGGAAAAAACCCGCAAACACACAGTGGACGTTTTGTTCGGTAGCTTCACTGTCCTCGAGTTGGAAAAGTCCTGCAATGGTTCTGTCCACAATCAACACAAAAAAACGGATCTTCTTATGCGGCTTCGGTTCCGTCTGGTCTCATTCGCTTTGCTGATCGCCCTTTACTTATCTGTGGCCATCAGCGCCTAGCCAAGCTCCTGACCATCACGAAGACGTCATGAAGCGCGTAAGGAACCGCCCAGTCTCCTCCCAGTTTCTTCCCCACGCCACGGGGTGGACTCACACCAACATCTGGCGTCTCTGCGTGAAGTTTTCTACTGTTAGAAATCCGCTTGTCTGTTCGCATTTAAATAATGGCATAAAATAAAGAATGTTACAATTATCACTCAGAAATATTATTTTTAAGGTTTTGCTTTGCGTTATGAAGGAATTCAAAACCTACAAATAACACACGTGCAATATTTTAACATTTTAAATTTAAATATTTCTCTCCTTTAGATTAACCTTGCTTTTATAAATATGATCTATATTTATATTTTTGAATTAAAGTATTATTTTGTTGCTCGTTATAACAGCGTCTCATCACACGTAACACATTTGCATATATTGCAACTTTGTCTAACAATAAATATGTATATATACACAGTATAAAAAAGTTTAATATGCATAAAATATTTATTATATATATATATATATATATATATATATATATATATATATATATATATATAAAAATAAAAAATTCTAAATATTACCCATATTCACAAGAGCACGCGGTCCGATTTCTTTTTAAGACAGACAGGAACATGGGCAGGATGTTTATACTGTCAAATGTAAACATTTTCTCTGGCCTTCTTTAAATAAAAAATCAAGCAAAAAGCCGCACAAGAGCCGCTAATACGCGTTCTGAGGCAATGCGTCCGTTTTATGAGGCGCAAACTATTTGTGAATCTTTGTGTTGTTGTTTTTTTTATATATAAATGTGGAATTGAAGCCGTAGATCATTCTGCCTGAAGAACATTTGTAAAAAGCCGGAATTCGGATCTGCACTTGCTTTGAGAAACTTTGCAATATGAAGACGGATAAGCGGTGAGTCAGTTTCACTTGTCACCTGAATTCGGGCTCAAATGTAGACTTGAGTTTATTCGTTTATCTAAATATGAAAATTTGTATTAAAGGCAAATTTTTAAAAAAATAAAATGCAGTGATGCAGATAAAAAATATTTAATAATAATAATAATAATAATAATAATAATAATAATAATAATAATAATAATAATAATAATAAATAAGATTGTTTTTTATATATAATTTTTAACATGGATATGTTGAGAGAAACCTTTAAGTTATTTATTTTTCCTGCTGTATATATTAAAATCAATCTGGGTAAAAACTGATCTTAGTTTCGGCACAAAAAACCCCCAGCAAAAACCTTTACCCTTGCACAAAATGAACAAAATAAAGAAATATGGATTTATAAATAAAATAAGAGAATTTTAATATATTTGCGGCACCGTTGTTTTTTTTTTCTAATCCAGATTATTGATTTTATAGTTATATATCATTTACATATTATTGCAGACTTGCCACGAACCCTTTTCTTTTTTCTCGGTAAACGGGTGCCTTTTTTTTTTAGCTACTTGCAATCTCTTTGCTCATTTTACATCGTGCATGACGTGATCTACTGACCCTCGATTATGATGTAGGGTTACATATAAATATACACCCCTTTGTCCAGCGACGACAGGCCATTAGGGCTGAACTGAGCCTTGGGGCTGGTTGTAGTGACCGAAACCCAAGTAACGGAGTGTATATTGATAGAACCGAACTTCACGTCCTCAGCGCAAAAGACCATTTATCAGCGCGCAGGACCACCCAGTGTGTACAACCGGGAAAGAGGGAGAGAGAGAGAGACAGAAAGAAAGAGAGAGGGAGAGAGAGAGAGAGACCCGTTCGTTCGCTTCCCCGCTGCGTTTAATTAAGGTTGATGACTTCATTCCTTGAGGAACCCTCTGGTTTCTGCTCTGCATCCAGGACTTAGCACGTTCTTATCACGAAATATCACATCAAAACTGCCTCACGTGCCCTAATATTCGTCTCTAATGTTCACACACACACACACACACACACACACACACACACACACACACACACACACACACACACACACACACACACACACACACACACCACACAGGTTGCCAATAATGTCAACCAATCAATTCATTTCTTAATTTAAACATTGCACCTGCAAATAAATATTTATTTGTTATAATCACTGCTGGGCAAAAAAGAGAAGCGTTTAATGGTCCAAACAAGAAAATTAGCAGGAATTAAACAAATGCATTCCTGAGACCCCGTGTGTCATCATTTACTCGTTTACTTTTGCTGTTTGGGGAAAAGCGAGAAACATTTCACTTTCACACTCACTTCTAGATTCTTCTGGTGCGCAGAGAAAAATTCACGATCATGAAGTATATCCTTTATGACAAAAACATAATTCTAATGTTACATCAACACGTTTGTTCTGCTGTTCCTGATTGAAATTCTTCAACACTGGACGGAACAGTAACAATTATTTCTGTAAAAAACAAACAACAACAAAAAACGCTGTTTAAAGATCTTATCTCAAACATATTTCATTACTTTTTTCATTATTGATCATTGCTTTACAGACCAGTGATTTCCTGTAGAGATTATGGAAAAGCGTTATAATATAATAATATGATAATATAATAATATAATAATATCATATTATAATATTTTGCCTATTTACTTTCGAGAAATTTGCTTCTGCTGTATACAATAATAATATCAGATTTTGCATTAGAGGATCAACCTGTAGCTTCTACATATCAATTATCCTTCTAAATATATATCTTCTCAATATAGCTGTCTAATATTATATATATATATATATTTAATAGATTCTGTATACGAAAAAGTTACAGTAATATTGTTTTATATAAACAATCTTTTGATTATGTTTAAAGATGTTATTGTTATTATGATGCTTACAAATCTATTGAAAACGGATCACACGCGTTGATTATAATAATAATAATAATAATAATAATAATAATAATAATAATAATAATAATAATAATAATAATAATAATAATAAGTGTTTTTTGGTATCTCCATGCGCTTTGGATCAGGCGCACACCCACTTTATCCAGAGCGCGCACATTTTCCATGACGTTCTCTAGTGAAATATTTGACAGCACTTGGAGATTCACCTCATGCTCACTCTGGAGTTCTTCGTGCTCGCCTACTCAGTTTCTGAGCAACCACAAGTTACGCAATTCAGACGCGAAATTCCGCGTGCATCAACCAAACAGCTCAAATACCTGCATGATTCTTCAATCATTCAAGTTTCAACAAGATCTTTTGCCTGGATGATTTTTTCGGCAATGATTCTAATGTCACCACAAAACCTTATGCGCCGTTTATTACCCCCAAAACAACCCGGGGGTAAATTACAACGCGTTATAAACTACATGCGTGTAATACAGCGTATTATTCATCATTCAGAGGAGAACATGCACCTGAACCGTGTACCTGGAACTAAAAGTAGGATTTGAATCATAACTATATAAAATGATATAGATTCTAGATTATAGTCTAATCTTTCTTCCAGATTATAGTCTAATCCTGCTTCCAGTTTATAGTCTAATCTTTCTTCCAGATTATAGTCTAATCTTTCCTCCAGATTATAGTCTAATCTTTCTTCCAGATTATAGTCAAATCTTTTTTTCAGAGAATAGTCTAAACTTTCCTCCAGATTATAGTCTAATCTTTTTTCCTAATTATAGTCTAATCTTTCTTCCAGATTATAGTCTAATCCTGCTTTCAGATTATAGTCTAATCATTCTTCCATATTATACTCGAATCTTTCTTCCAGTTCATAGTCTAATCTTTCCTCCAGATTATCTTTCTTCCAGTCACGTTGTAAGTGCAGCAAAATTCTGATGTCAATCCAAACTTTGTGTTTTTGTTTTTTTGGTGTGTTTTAGACAGTTTGGTTTATACCAGTTTAAACTGGATAGATAGATAGATAGATAGATAGATAGATAGATAGATAGATAGATAGATAGATAGATAGATAGATAGATAGATAGATAGATAGATAGATAGATAGATAGATAGATGGATGGATGGATGGATGGATGGATGCATGGGTCTAAGCAGCACTTGCAATCTACTTCTACTACAATAATTAAATTATAGCAAAATCCTAGTAAAAGTGGGAGAAAAAAATTAAATTGAAAGAAACGTCAGAAAGAAAAGGAGAGATGTCGAGCGCGCGCTCGGAGGCCGTGAGGTTCACCAAAAGGGTGCAATGGAAATGTTTGAAAAGTCCCATGACAGACTGATCCGTCAAATGAATGTCTGCTTGCTGGGCCACAAGTTCACTCTTTGACATTGTGCCCAAATTCAAAACGCGCAAAATGCAGCCGATGCACGCAAAGTAAAAAATAACTAATAGATGTTTTTAAAAAATTATTATTATTATTATTTGAAGCTTCTGAAACGAAACAAATCATAAAACGTTTTCTTAAATATGTCATCAAGACAATTCAGGCGTGTGCATGTAAAACGCTCAATCATGATGTAACATTTAGATATTTTGCATTATAGGTTTGGAGATTTCGCGCAATATTCACGCAGTATAAATTTCGCACGTGATGACGCGCAGATTGCAAATGCCAATATTTGTTTCTCCGAGTTGCTTCACTGTCCATCACTGAGGTGAAATCAGAAAGGAGCTGAGGCAGAAGGTGCCCACTCCTCCTCCTCCTCCACCTCCACCACCTCCTTCTCACTTTCCCTGGCGCAGTAGGTGGCCGTGTATATTTTCGTTCAAGCGGTGTTTATGTGAATGAAAGAAAGAAAGAGAAAAAAGAGGGCGGAATTGCACGCGCGCGCGGCTGATTGCGCGTATTGGGCGGCTGGACTGATGTGAAGAGCTGCTCCACCCATCCGAGCAATCAGCAGCTCAGCCAATCACCCCTGAATGGCTTTTTAATTTCCCTTGGCAGGAGCTTCGGCTATTGGCCTCTTTTCTGTTTTTTTGGCGTCCAAATACTGAAAGACAAGCAGGAGGTTTCTGAACTGTGGCCCATTAAGAGCGGGTCATCATTCATTTATCACAGCATCGAGATGGAGTTGTGCAGGAGATGTGCAGAAAATAATAATCATAGAAACAAATCGGTGATGTAGCGCGCGGATCACTGAGCATTTCTTAAAGATCTGCGGCTTTTCTCCCGGAATCTGAGATCTGAGAGAGTTTCCAGGAAGTTACGATGCTAAATCGAATAGCAAAAAAAAAAAAAAAAAAAAAAAAAAAAAAAAAAAAAAAAAAAAGAAATCATATTCTAAATTAAATTTTTTTTTTTTAACGTAATAATAGATTGATAATATAATATAATATAATATAATATCAAAAATAATATAATATAATATCAAAAATAATATAATATAATATAATATAAAAAAATATATAATATAATATAATATAATATAATTGAAATTGATTTGTTTTTGCACTTAAAGCTTTCACGGCATAGTTTTTCCTCTCGCGAACAGCCATTAGCGAAAAGTAAAAAGACATAAATAATCTTTATAAGAATAGAATAGAATTGAATAGAAAACAATACATATTAAACAACAGATTAAAAAAAGACCAACATATTTATATACTATATTTTTTGCAAAAAGAACAAGCACACACACAGAAATCTAAATAAACGGTAGTAATCTAATCTAATCTAATCTAATCCAATCGAATCTAATTTTGTGTAGGAAAAGAACATAAGTAAAATCTTTTTTTTCAAGTAGCGTATCACTTCATACACAGTAATTTGCCACAAACAAGTTAGCAAACAAACAAACAAACAAACAACCAACCAACCCAGCATGAACCAAACCAACCAACCAACCAACAAACCAAACAAAAAAACAAACAAAAAACTTAAGTGAGACATCAAACCACAGCAATAATCGAATCTAATTACATCTAATCTAATCTAATAATTTGCAAATACAAACATACAATAAACACACTAATTGTTGTAATTCGGATCTAATATCTAATCTAATCTAATCTAATCTAATCTAATCTAATCTAATCTAATCTAATCTAATCTAATCTAATCTAATGTATTGTCAGATGTAACCCTAATTTTTGCATAGTATTGTTTCACTTCAACCACAAATCGAAGCACAGCAATAATGTCCTGTAGAATAATATAATATAATATAATATAATATAATATAATATAATATAATATAATATAATATAATATAATATAATATCATATAATATCATATAATATCATATAATATAATATTTGCAACAAGAACCAAGAAACAAACACACACACACACACACACACACACACACACACACACACACACACACACACACACACACACACACACACACACACACAAATACACAAAACAATCCACAAAACAATCTAATTTATCCAACTAATCCAATCTAATCTAAAATCAGACGTAAAGCTAGTATTTTTTTTACGCAGCTTTTCATGTTCAGTCATTTGCACTCATTTTCCAAACATCCCTCACTCTTTCTTTTCCTCCCTCATCAACACGTTTGTGTTTCAGATTTGGTAGAAAGTAAGACTAGTGTGAGGAGTGCAGAGGAGTCTTCGGGGTGGTCTGAAGTGGGTGACATGGCCATTGATCATGTAGATGTTGCACTAAAACATACATGCAGACTGAAGTGCAGAGACGACCCTGAGTACCTCCGACTGACTCCCCTCCAAAAATACCTTTATTTTCCTCCCAAGCATTCAGTTCTAAATATATGTACACAATTATCATTATTAGATTTGTTGCCTGTTCCAAACCTCAGATAGTAACTTTATGAAAAAAAAAGTTTTTGTTTAGAATTTGTTATTTATTTTATTCTATCTAATATATAAAAAATGAATAATTAAATGACAATAAATTATTATCATTATTATAATTATTATTTTAATATATAGTGTAATATTAGACAACAACTTATATGTATAATTTTCTTTTGTGCATTTATGGTTGTTTTTTTTAAGTTTATTTTCTAAGTGCTAATATTCTCTCAAGTTGCTTACAGACAATGCTGATATTGTATGATACAAACATTTATATGAATATTTATCCTATCAGAAATGCTAAATAATTTCAATCAACTCCTTATATATATATATATATATATATATATATATATATATATATATATATATATATATATATATATATATATATATATATATATATATATATATATATATATATATATATACATATACATACATATATACAGTATATATAATAAACATAAATATATAATAATCATAAATATGATTTTTGACAGTAGGAGACTAAAAGAAGTCAAATAAATAAAGTGTAGTGAAGAGTGTTGAGGATTTGCAGCTCTGAGACTATTAGTAATCAGTAATTCGAGAGCTTTAAGTTTGACAAAAATGTTCACATATCAAAAATCTTCACAGTAAGATCCATGATGGCTCTTTGTCCAGGATGACCTAACAGCATCAACAGAATAATCCTAATCCTAATGCTACTGTAATCAAGGCCAAGCAGGTCTAAAGGGTTTACTTATAATGAAAGAAAAACAAAAACAATCTCCAGCATTCAGTTGATTTTATACGACAAACTTAAATCAAGTGGTCACGAGACAGAAAGGCGGTAAAGAGTTGCTAATTGATGTGATTTATATATTTCTTTGACATACATTTATGTGTTTATTACACTAATACATGAGTTTCATATTTTTAGGCAAATCTTGCATAAATACAGCATCTTTGCATTCATCTAGGAATCTTTAGCATTATGTGAACTCTTTTTAAATGTTCACTGTGTCACTGTTTGCCTTTCGCTCACAAATCCTTATAAGAAATCAGTGCACAGACAGACATGATATAACAATTATGCATGTTTACGTCTCTTTTTCCAACTTTTTCAACCTCGGCTTTCACAGTACGGTCAGCATTTACTGTCTTGTCACATCATTTCGAGAAGAAAGGTGTACTGTTGCAATCTGCGGCAGAGGATAAACAGCACAATGTAGACACTTCTCCCTCTGTCTTGCCTTCTTTCTGTCTGAGATTGACACTTTTACTCAGTGTTTTGTTGCCGTCTCAACCCCCGTCGAATAAAACACAGCCTTTCCCATGGCATTGACACAACAACACCGCAGGCGTGGATCTACTGTGAGCCACAACACTGGAAATGGCCATGAGGGAATGATGAGAGAAAAAAAGAAAGAAAGAAAGAAAGAGAGATGAAAAAAGAAAAGGAGAAGAAGCCCACGCACTTCTGTGGTGCAGGTTAGACTAATTTGGGTCTGACTGATTTGAGGCAGATGAGAGCAGCTCTCCATACACTCCGTAATTTTTTTTTGTGTGTAATCCAGTGGCTTTTTCCCACTCTCTCCCTCTGAAGGAGGATTTTCCTGCGGGGGAGGCGATTCGGAAAAAGCAATTAAGAATTCCCAAACAGTTCACAACAATAGGAGATGTCGTGGTGCGGTGCCTGTTTTCAGTCCCTAAAGGTCTTCCTCTCCAAGTTCGACTATTTTTAAATCCACTTAAAGAAGGAGCAACAGAGTGATTTGGTGAAAAGACTGGAGATGGTTGTAGGTGTGGGGCTTTTTCTGTGATAAGCAGATCGATAGCTTGATTGATAGATGAGTAGGTAGATCGATCGATAGATATATGTATAAACACAGGTGGAAATGAAAAAAAAACCCAGTCAAACCCTTATTTCTATAATTTATCTAATAAAAAATGTTTAATGAGACTGTATCTGTTAAATACATAAAATAAAATAATAAGATAATAAAAAAATACACTCTCTAAATTTTTTTTCCTATTTTATAAAAAAATAAAAATCCAGACAGTAAGAAATGTCTGTAGCTTTTACTATCTTTTAACAGCATTAGTTCCGTCCAACAACATACTTAATATTAGTACAGAACAAGTTTTATTTGCTGAGTATTTCAATGAGTTTGAAAATCAATAAAAGATCATTTATTACTGTGAAATTTGACTTTCTGCTAATTTATCCTATAGGTGCACAAACTTTTGCATTCAACTGCATGAATTCCAATATACAATTAGAAGTCAAATATATACAATATTTCTTTGGTCATATATACTGTATATTTGCATATATATGAGGTACAGGCACTGAGTATTCTGATATGCTTCAAATGCTGTATATAATATTAAAATATGTGTTATGACATCATAAATCTATAGAGCATTGAAACAAAGCAAAAAAAAAAAAGCACAGAAAAGAAGGAATTCCAAAGAATTGGTAATGAAATGTATGTGGGTTTGTAATGGCTGCTCCCTGCAGCGGAAGGCCGGGGTGGGAAAAAAAAGGGTCTGAGAGCATTTCCTGCTTCGAAGGGGGTCCAATTGATGCATCAAACCAAACTGGCATCATGTAACACAGAGGACGCCAAGGCGCAGCACTCCACATGCAGACGGATAGAGAGAGAGAAAGAGAGAGAGAGAATGAGAGAAAGACAGCTCGACGGAGAGCCAGATCTATTTTCCTAAATTAGAGGGAACAGGCTCGATGAGGAGCTGAGATTTTCAGGACATACCACGACTAAACATAGTAAATATTACTCAAAGAGGCAACAGAACGCTCTTCAGTTTTATGGCTGAGAGTTTGCAGATGTTGTCCAGCCTCCACGGAACATGCTGTTCAATTGCATTCAGATCATTTCTGCATTCATTTAACATGACATTCATACAGTATGTACAAGAACAACGGGATTTTTTTTTGGACTCATTATTGAGAACTGTGACTGGACCTACTTTTTCCTTTACATTGTCATTTCAGCCATATAAATTTATATATATATATTAAGGGTGTAACGGTACACACAATTCACAGTTTGATACGTACCTCAGTTTTTGAGTCACGGTTCGGTTAAATTTTAGTATGTTAAGGGGAAGAAATGCAAAACATAAAATGGGTTGTTATTTTATTTTAACGCAATTTACTGTTATTAATATTTGTGATCATTTGTGAACATTTGAACAGTTTACATTTTTAAAACAATTTAAAATAAAATGTCTGCTTGGTTAAATTATATATAAAATAATATTTAATAACAACTTAAATTAATGCATTTCACATTTTTTTATTATATTGATTAAATTGAGTAATCAAATAAATTGTTAAAATTCAATTAAATTAATTGTCATTTTTTGTATTGAATTAAATTTTTTTAGACCCCATTTAAGTAATACAGATGTGTATGTAAGTGTGTGTGTGTTTTACATTTAATATTAAATTTTGTATTACAATTTTTTTTGTATTTAATAAAAGATATGTTCTACTTAACTGTTCTGCTTTTTTTCAGCAGACTTTAACAAATGTCTTCATTCCTTCCTTCCATCCTTCATTCATTTACTCGCTCGATATGTGAAATTGTCAGGATTTTCTCCTTTTAAGAAATCAATAGCGAATCAATAGTGGTAGGAGGTGGCTAGCGGCTAACGCTAGTGCTATGGATTCAAGATTAAATCATTTTTTATTTGCCACAAACATAGTAATATGCAGGATACATCTTACAGTGAATTAAAAAGGTGGAAAAAAAGTATATATATTGATTTTGAAGCGTTTTTTTTATGCATGCGCAAAACAAATGTTATGTTATTACCAGTACCGAGTGACACTGCGCTAACTCTGGTTTTTTTTTTTATACACCTGGCATTGTTTTGTATGTTTTCAAGTTTAAAAATAAATAAAAACATGCGCTCAAAGTGCGAGGCAGAGACTAAACAAACTTGCGGTGCGTTACTTTTAAATATACTATATTTTTACTTTCAACTTTTTTTTTAAACGAATGCATTCGGCACGTGTGTACCGAAACAAAAGCCCTGTACTGAAAAATAGAATCTATATTAACACTTAACACAATTAACACTTAGCATAATTACAGTTAGCATAAACCAAACAACACAATACAACACAACGAGACAATAAACACAGTGACAGGTCGACACTCTCTAGTACAATAGATGTGTGAGTGCACATTTTTTTTCTAAATAATAATAAATACTGTACATTACATGAACATGAATTGGTTTAGTAGCAATTATATGTGAAAAGGTGTCCTTTAGAGTGTGTGTGTGTGTGTGTGTGTGTATGTCAGTCCAGCTCCTTTGCACTAATGAACAAATGGCTTGTAGAAAGAAACTGTTATACAGTCAGAATATGAGGACCCGAATGCCTCGGTACCTCTTTCCAGATGGCAGGAGGATGATAAGTGTGTGTGAGGGGTGTGTGTGAAGTCAGCTACGATCCTGGTGTCTTTGCAGATGCAGCATTTTGTGTAAATGTCCACAATGAAATCAAGAGAGACCCTGATGATCTTCTGAAGTCGATAAAAACGTGATCACATTACATAGAAAACGTGAGAATATTAAGCAATACATGAAGAAAAATATCTTGCGTATCATAGTTGTAGTGCATGAATCATATAATCATAATAAGTAAGCAATAATGAGGTCAATGAATCACTTTGTATCGTACAGTATGTTGGGGGGGGGGGGAGGATGATTCACCTTGAAGAATTATATAACGTGTAAAGAGTCGTGAATGAGTTATATGTAAAAAGAAAATAATAATCATGTGGAAACAAGTGAAACGTGTAAATGTATATTCATGTACTTGTGCTAAATCTACATTGTTAAGGAAAATCACGTGCGCGCACATACCGAATTGTGAAAAAAAAAGCACACACACGTGAAAGTAAATGAATCACGTGTAATTAAAATCATGTAAAAATAATGCAAAATCGTTTGAAAAAACAATAACGTGAAAATGTCTCATTGGAGTGTGTGAAGTGTCAAAAATAATCACAACATACTTTCGCACAACTGGTTCTGTCTTTATCATTCTGAGACTAGAAATAAGTTGTGGAACGAAGAGCAGTTTAAGAGGACAGGACGTGTTTTGCATGTTTGTGTCTGCTGGGGAAATGTGTGTGCAAGATCACAACACACACACACACACGCACACACACACACACACACACGTCTCCTGGCGTGTCGACAACCTGTGCCTGCTCCCTGCCGTTTGTGTAAATGTCACATGGAGCACACAGAGAATCTTGAGCCTGAACCCGTCAAAAGGCTTTTTATTTCCACCTGCTCCAGGCCTCTTTCCGTTGGCCTGCTCTATAACAATGGTGCTGGAAAAGCCGCGAGAGTGCTCTCTGACAGGAGCACGATTGATGCTGGATTATGTTTGGCCCCTCTTCAGATGGGCTCCAACTCGGGAAGCGCTTCCCTCCCCTTTTCCGCCACCACCGCTGCTCTTAAAACACACAACCCGAGTCTGAACGTCTGACAAAAAATAACCCGTTTGCTTTAACGTCTTACTCTCCACACACTCAGAAGTCTAATCTAAGTCTAATCGAATCCCAGGAGTGGAACGGTTTAATCTTCCGATTCCCATCTCACCTTTTTTTAAAATATATGTTTTTATGTTTTAGATCTAATCATGACGCTGCTTCTCAGAGCTGATCCCAATCCAGAGATGGAAGGAAGTGCAGGTATGTGAAGTACCAGCACACAGGTTACCGCATCAGGTCACGCTTCGGACCATTGACCCCTGATCCCAGGCGTGTGTTTATGCCTTGTGATTGATTGGATAAATAGTGATGAGTCATATCCCTGAGTGTGTTTATATTACAGAGTCACGCAAGGAAGGAAAAGAGCTATGACCTGCTAAAAGCCAGCGGGAGACAGATAGAGAGAGAGATAAGTTATTAAATGCTACCTATTAATGTTCATGCTAATGTTTTTCTTTTGTAGCATTTGGATAAGTATATTACTGCATTAGGAGGAAGAATGTAACCAAATACATTGTAAGGACACAAGTTGTGGGATACTTGACTTTCTTAACCACATGTGGTTCCTTGCCAATGTTGGAGGCACGTAACTAACCTAAGAGACCCAAATCTGTTCCAGCATGACAAAGCCAGCTCCATCAAGATCTGCTTTTCATGGTTTGGAGTGGAAGATCTCCTGCTATAGAGCTTTAATCCCTATTGAACACATTTGGGATGAACCTGTCTGCACCCTCCTCACCTTCTCACCTACATCACTACCTGACTTTATTCACACCCTCGTACTTGAATGAATATCATTCACATCTCCACAAGCACACTCCAAAATCTAGTGGAACATCTTCCCAGGAGAGTGGAAGTTATTCTGACAGCAAACAAGGACTAAATGTGAAATGGGATGTTTAGAAGTTCAACAAACTTTTGTCTTTATTGTTCAGATGTTCCAAATTTTCTAAATAAATCCCCTTTGCATAAATGTTCCTCTTGACCGTGTCTTGATTGTGACCTGCATTGTTCTCATTCATAAAATGAAAAAAAAGGAAAGAAAGAAAGGTTCCACCAAAACCCAAAGTTCTCAAGCGCTTCAAATTTAGCTCCTAAATATTACGCAAGACGTCAGCGCTGAAGCTAAACCCAGAAAGCCGCAGAGCCTGCGTCTGTGATTAAAACGTAATGTCCTGCCCTTGCGCTAGACGCTTATTACAGCAGAAGTGTTGAATGAGAGCCTTCGTTAGCTTTACTAAATAAACGTGCGCAGATGTTCGAAAGTTTACTTCGTGTTTGTTCCTTCTCCGTTTGAAGACGAAGCGCAGGAGCTCATTAGCGACCTGTGAACACAGACTAATACCCTTCTCTGTAACTAACTCGCTCACACAATGAAAGAGGTAGCAGCTCTCATTTTGGGTTGTTTTTCCCCGAATTGTAAGGTCCGTCACGGAGCCTGATTTATGGCTGTGTTTATCACCGTGTTATTAAGTAATCAGAGTACACCGCAGTTGCTCTTCAAATCTCCTTAATTCCGACTAAAGTCCTGAGATTACGCTTTAATTAAAGGTCCACGTGAAGTGCTGTTTACTTTCTAAGAGTCGTCCTTTATTGCATACGTGGTAAAAACATGTTTATATATGTATTGCATGCCTTGTTGGGTAAAAGTGACCCCTACATAGAGCGATGTTTATTTGCATGTTGACGGATTAAAAGGAAGTGCCATTGGGATATTGTCATGGCCTGGACATGTTTGTGGAGATAAATGAGGAAAAAATCTTGAATCGTGTTTTATCTGTATTATAATAATATTCATACGAGAAGTTTTGAAACAGAACACTTGAAAGCATGCTGTTCTGGGACAATTATCAACACCGAGGTGGCACAATGTGAAGGTCAAGTACCACCATGAAATTACTTATTTTCCAAGAACAACACAATCCGAAGTGTTTTTTTTCACACAATACGGTATGTCATGTTTATAGTCGCGTTTAATGTTGTGGGACGTCTTTTACAAGTTTGGTCCTCTTATCATTTCTGTTCATTTCTGTTGATCTTACAGCTTTATCTCTAACTGGTCCAGAGAGCTGACACTGGAGACTCCTTTCAGAAGTGTTATTAAGAGTTCAAGGTGTTTTTAGCTGTATATACAGTACAGACCAAAAGTTTGGACACACCTTCTCATTCAAAAAGTCTTCTTTATTTTCATGACTATGAAAATTGTAGAGTCACACTGAAGGCATCAAGGGCTATTTGACCAAGAAGGAGAGTGATGGGGTGCTGCGCCAGATGACCTGGCCTCCACAGTCACCGGACCTGAACCCAATCGAGATGGTTTAGGGGTGAGCTGGACCGCAGAGTGAAGGCAAAAGGGCCAACAAGTGCCAAGCATCTCTCGAGGAACTCCTTCAAGACTGTTGGAAGACCATTTCAGGTGACTACCTCTTGAAGCTCATCAAGAGAATGCCAAGAGTGTGCAAAGCAGTAATCAAAGCAAAAGGTGGCTACTTTGAAGAATCTAGAATATGACATTTTTCAGTTGTTTCACACTTTTTTGTTATGTATATAATTCCATATATAATTCCACATGTGTTAATTCATAGTTTTGATGCCTTCAGTGTGAATCTACAATTTTCATAGTCATGAAAATGAAGAAAACTCTTTGAATGAGGTGTGTCCAAAATTTTGGTCTGTACTGTATAGTCAGCATGCTGTACAAACCCCAGTGAAAACACTCACACAATAGAAACAAGAGAAAGCCGTTGTTACTATAGAAACAAAAGATTTGAACTTTTTCCCCAAAGAAATTGACTGTTTCACTTATAACGATGATTAAAACGTCGGGAGAATCAGTTTTAATATATGAAACGTTCCAAACTGCAACAATCCAACTGTACAACACTGTCACATAGTGATCTCCTGGAGCCCCTGGGGAACTTGTTTTGGCTCATTTATTAAAAAAAAAAAAAAATACATTCTTTGGTGCTGTGGAGTGGGTCATCCTTTTTTTACACAAAACAAACCCTCACACTGCTCACAGAAGGTTTCCAGGTGGTCGCTTTTTGCTTTTTGCTTTTTGCTGTTTTTTCTTTTTTGCTCTATTCATTAAAAAAAATAAAAAATGACATAAATGACTCTAATTACAGACTTGTTTAACCTGTGAGAGTCCCAGGGCATCCATTTTTCACTCTTCTATTAGTTACTGAATGGAGTGAATGAATGAGATGAATGGCTGTATAGTAAGCTGAGATTTTTAGGGGTTCAAGAAAGTAAAGAACGTCACAACATATCACATATTGCATTTGTGGTTTCATCACCGTCAAAAAAAAAAAGACTTTGAAAAATCCTTCAGTATGACATCCACCTCGGCTTAATCTGCTCTCTGAGGCTTTTTGAGGCTTTCTCTCCGGTGTGTACTGTGAAGTAAACACATTAGCCTGGCATGAACGCCAGGCATCAGGGGCCGAGAAAGTGCCGTGGCACCGCTGATGGAGCCTCCACTCCAAATCTGGAGAATGACACCAGTGATGGATAGCCATTTGGTAATGGGCCATGTATTAGACCGAAAAGGCAAGTTTTAAAAGCTCAAGCTCATTTCTTTGTTCGGCTCGATTTGATACGAGGATTAATCAGTCCAGCAGATGTTTTTTGTACAAGTGAGCAGGAATGAGCACTTCATAGTCCATTAATTATAGAGGTGAATTAAGGAAGGTGTTTAGTGCTCATTGGCTCTCAGCGTTAAACGTGAATCACACGGTTTTGAAACATTAATTCAAACAATTCACTGCAGATGTGTTGGGTTTTGAGATTTACTGTATTAAAAAGCAAGACGGCAACATTTTTTAAATCCTAAATAAACATAATGAATGCATTGAAAAATAATAATTGTCGTACCCTGTATGTATGTGTATGTGAGAAATAAAATTTGATTTGATTTGAAAATCTATGGTCAATTAAAGATTTAACTTGTGCAAGGACTCATTTAGATACATTTCTTAACAATTTATTTAAAGTGCATGAAATCTAGCTGTTTTTTTTTTATCTGTAGTTATGTCTTTGCTTATAGGCCTTAAACAGACTGTAAAATCGTGTCACTGATAAAAATAATTGTACCAAAATATGTAAGAGTGAGTAAGAAAATACATATTATTTCTAAATAAACAAAAACGAGTGAAATGTTAACTTTAAAAACTATTACATTTAATAACTATCAATTGTGTAATTGGTGCCATTTTTTGGAAACAAAAACCTCGTGTCCAGAACAAATAATCTTGTATAAAACAAGTACGTACTATTGTAAATATACCTAATTAGTAGCAAAAATATTCATAATAGTGTACAAAAAATCTCCGGGTTTTCTTTTACACCTAAATGTCTCTTCTTGTCTCTCTTGAGAAGGACCTTCCTCAAACCCCAAAAAAGTATCAAGGAGAACCATTATTTCCATTCATTCATTCATTCATTCATTCATTCATTCATTCATTCATTCATATTGTTTTATTTATAATTGTATGTGGTTTCTTACCTATTTGTTATTTATTATTTCAGTAAAAACTGGAGATTAACTTGTAAACGATTTGCTGGTTCGCATGTTAAGACTGAGCTGGGAATAAAAAAGAAAAAAAAACATTGATATCTGACCTCAAACATAAATAACGTTACAATTTTGAAAAAAAATTTTTTGCTATATTGCGATATTTTTTTATATTCTGTGCAAATTATATGGTGATTTCTGTTTTTAGTTGCATTTCTAAAATTTATTCATACTTACATAAGAGTTATTGAAAGCCTTATTTCTATACCTTTATTACTTTAATAATCTCAGAATAAATGCAAAGGAATATTTAAGCAGGAAAGTTTTTTTTTTATTTCACAACTATACATTTTTTTTATAATTCTAATTTTTTTAGTGACATAGCGACCCCACCAACGTGGAAGGGAAGTTTTCAGCAGAACACAAGGGTTGACAGTAATACCTCTACAATGTGGAAAACTCATAGGTACACTTAAAGCTTTCCATGTTCCAGGCTCTGACATTTAGGAATAACTTTAAGATCAGCAATATTAAAAGTTACTTCTGTGATACTGTTTTAATTCCTATGTGTTGTTTTCTTGTTAGTTTTGTTTGTTTTAGTCATTGTTAATTGTTTAAAAAATGTTTTTGTCTTTTGCTGCCTTTTTGTGCCAGGTGACCTTGGTTCAATCAGTTTTGTCCGGGTTTAATAAAGATTACCTAACTAACTAACTAACTAACTAACTAACTAACTAACTAACTAACTAACTAACTAACTAACTAAATAAATAACTAAATAAATAACTAAATAATTTTTTTAAAACTAGGAACCTATAAAACATTTTTTCATTGTAAGACGGTATATGTAAACAATAAAATCCAAATGATTGGTCATTTTCTTCACAAGATGTGAAATATGAAATAAGCTGGTACTTGGTGTTGGAGGTTCTCAAGAAAAGCAACATTGCAGAAAATGTAATATTTGAACTTTAATATATTACAGCTTACTTGTTTATTCCTAATGAACCAGTCTTGTTTGATGGACAGTCTGTGAATAACAAAGAACCTCCTACTCTTGGTGAAGAACCTGGATCTTTCTAGGCCTTCAGATGTATCTGCTCTTTAGATGGGTCTACTGTCAACCTGGTTCATCTTGGAACTCTTCTGTCCTTTCCTCTATTCTCCCCAATACATAGAACCAAACTTCACTAAGCTGTCAAAAGAATTTGTTATATATACACAAAACACAATAAAATCCTTTTTTTTATGTATATAGCAGCTTGTTTGGAAGCTGGGGTCAGAGGGTAATGCCCTTGAGTAAAGTAGAGAGGTTTAGGGGGCCTTGCTCAAGAGCCCCTCAGTGGCAGCAACCAACGTTGAGTAACAAATGCCTGTAAAAGGATGTTGACCTTTAAAATATATTTTTGAGGTTCTTTAGATAGAACCTTTCACCACAAGTACATCAAAAGAACTTTAGTGGTACTAACTTAGCTACAGGCACCTCTGATGAAGGTCATAGTTATGTGCTATGAACACACTCTTATATCATGTTCGAAAGCATTACAGAGGTATTATAATTTATAAGGTGTTATAAGCAGTGCCGGAATTGAGTCAAGTCTTATGGGGGTCCCCAGTTGTTGTGTAATTCATATATTTTTTTTTCAAAAATAATCTTGGGGACCCCCATAAGTCTATTTTTTTACTTGTAATGGGGAGTCCCTAATGCCTAATACCCCCCCCCCCCCCCAACTTGAGCACTGGTTATAATGTGTTATAATGCTTTATGCTCTGTGTAACATGCATTACAGACAATGCATCAAACCTTAAATGTAGCTTTTATTAAATATTTATAACAACATTCATAACACTGTATAGATATGTTATAACATGTTATAGTAATTTTACATATTGCATTAGTAGAAAGTGACAAATAGATGATTCATAAGAGACTTTATTGGGTATTTGTGGGAAAAAACGTGTTATAAGCACAATTTATAAAGCATTGTGCTCACAGTTTATCATCTCGTGCCTATAACAGGGTGCATAATATGAATACGAACGCATTATAATGGGTTATAGGTCATTATGAACGTTGAACATGTCATGGAATTACTATTTATCGACAATCCTGTCAGCTATGTAACGCAACTAGGATTTTTTTTATTACATAGCCGTCGTACTCAAACACACACTCACACGTACTCAAACACATTCACACACACACACACACACACACACAGTCCCCGAGGTGAAGTATCGTCTTCTTCACGCCGGACAATCTGCCGTGTCTCGATGAGGTGACTCACGCTGGAAGCCTCGTAATGATCCCAATTTCGAGCATTTAATTTGTTAAATGTAACTGCCGAAAAACATGGCTACACTTTACTTGCCATGTTTACCCAAACCGGTTCTGAGGGAAAGAATATATTTCTCCTTGAGGGTTGCATGGTTTTACTCTCATGAAAAATACAACTTTGTTACTAAAAAGAATAAATAAATAAAAGTGGTTGTGGGCAGCGTGCTCTGCAATACATCAAAGTAGCTGCTTGTGTTGTCCATTGACGCAGGCCTTTGATTTGAGGCGAATTTAGGGGAGGGAAAAAGCCCCTTTCACTGGAAATGTAATTGCTCTTGATTCGCATTGTTCTGCCTCCCCTCTCAGCCCACCTACAACACATGGGGAGCAACGAGACCCAGTGCTGCTGGCATCAACGAGTAAACACTGACTGACACACACACACACACACACACACACACACACACACACACACACACACACACACACACACACACACACACACACACACACACACAGACAGCACAGTCTGGCAGTACAGCTGGTGGGGCAGAGGTCATTTCCACACACCTCCTCAACCTGAACACAGCAAAATTCCTCAACACACGTGAACAGGACGACGTGTGGAATTCTGAATCTGGAATGAGGATCCTAGTGTGTGTGTGTGTGTGTGTGTGTGTGTGTGTGTGTGTGTGTGTGATAATCACTATTTGAGTCCAAAGACATGAAAATCTGCATTCATGTGGTCGAGCTGTAATCAGGTCTATCTTCTTTTCTCAATAGAGAAGCCGTTCACACGTCACCAATCACACACGCATTGCACGTGCAGGTTTTAAGAGACGTTGAATCTCACACGGTTTCGTTGTGCACGTTTTATTTTTGAAACTTGATTTACACTGTGATTTTTTTTTAATATAGAATCATTATGACGTGTATTCAATGTTAATATTTTGAAGTGTTGTTCATTTTTTTGTGGAAAAAAAAAATATTTTCACTTTTCTTTTTACAATTTATTTTAAATAATTCATTAAGCAATCATTTCTACACGATTCATTTATTTTAACCTGAAATTGATTAACAATTAATGAATTCAGTGAATTTTCTTTGAGATGGAATTTCTACATCATGATTTGTTTGTGTAAAAAAAAATCATTGAAAACAGGAGATTATTGTTGTGAGAATATTCATTTTTAACGCAATTTCTTTTTTAATGCAAATAATTAATTTTTTTATGACTTTTTTTCAAAACAATTTTGTCATGTTTTTCATGATTGCATCATTTAAGTTAAGAATTAAGATTTTATTCATGATTTTGCGTTATTTAAATAATTTTTTTAACAACATTTTTTAGAACTTTCGTGATAAAAAAAAAATTCATACTGCACATAATTTAATTGAATGAGTTTTCTTTCAGTGATTTATAAAGTATGATTTATCTGATACACATTCACATATTACTTTTATTTATTTTCTTTTAATTAAAACATCTATCTTAATACATCTATTTAAAAAATTTACTTTATTCACAGAAAAATGTCTAAATATTTTGTACTTTCTCCCTGAATGATAAAGTTGACTTCTTTCCTTTCACTTTAGCAAATGCACAATTTGCATACTTTAATCACTATTACAGATTGATCATTAGTATTTCCAGACACTTAAAAAAAATAGATAGAGGCATTTTTTCAGCTCTGTTTATTACACAAACTCATGCAAGACTAATTCCTGTGACATGTTCCTTATCACATAACCCTCCAGATAGATCATGTACCTCTTTAGCATCCCACGATTACGCTCAGTTCCTTTCTTAGGTTGCATCATAGTTTTCTTATTTTGTGTGTAAGAATAGTAATTGCAAGACGATGCCGGGTTTGAGTCATTCCTCCGTACTCACATGCGTCCGTGTTTATCCGAATTACTGCGATGTCCTCTGGCACGTCTCTATATGAGACTTTACTCAGGGGGGAAAAAAAAAGAAAGGGTAAGAAAAAAAGAGAAAAAAATGTGCCCTGGTAGTGGTTTGTGTGATTGGAGAAATTAGAAGACTTGCAGAAAGAGCTGTGGAAGAAAGACTGCTTCTTTTTTATTTCAGCTGGTACCTCGAATTGTGGCACTCGAGGGAAAGGTAGGCATCAGGGCCAGACCCTAATTGCAAAACATTCATAGTTTTACCGTGGGTTCTGTTGAGAGGCGGGTTAGCGGGCACCATGCCTGCAACCTGTTTAAGTTGGCACCCTAAGTTGTGTGTGTGTGTGTGTGTGTGTGTGTGTGTGTGTGTGTGTGTGAGTGTGTGTGAAAGGAGTACTATAAAGCTTTGCTTTTCTGGAGGTGATTCACACTCGCTGGCTTTTTCTGTTCTCTCGGGCTAATTACGGTGATTAGCCTCCGAGGCCAACTCATCACGCCACATGACTGAGCACATTGGCATGTCCATTTGTGGTTTGGGAGGAGGTGTGTGTGTGTGTGTTTGTGTGTGTGTGAGTGTGAGTGTGTGTGTGTGTGTGTGTGTGTGTGTGTGTGTGTGTGTGTGTGTGTGTGCACCCAGGTGTATTTGATCATTTTCTTCCTTTTTTCCTCATCAAATCCTCTCCAAATTACCACCTCATGATGGTTATTTAGAATTCAGTATTGTACTTATGCAGTGTCTGGATTCAGTGAAGAGACAAAAAAATGGGTTTCTTTTTTCTTTCAAAAAAGTGGTTCTGGTCTGGTTTCTGTTTAAAAACGACATAAAAAAATTCGCCTTCAGATACAAGATCGGCAACATATACGGACGAAAGCTTGCGGACACTTGACCAAAAAATTTTTATGTTCTTGATTTTGGACATTATATTCCACATGTTTTCCCCATTCACTCTTATTATAAGCTCCACTCTTCTGGGAAGATGTTCCACTAGATTTTGGAGTGTGCTTGTGGAGTTTTGTGGAGATTCATTCAGCCACACTGGGGTGCAGTCAGTGTTCACATTCATCCCAATGGTGTTCAATAGGGTTTATAGCTCTATATCAGGAGATCTTCTACTCCAACCAATTTGTGCATCCCAAACTTCCTTCACAAGTGTGAAAACAAAACGTGACTCAAATCCAATCAACTGGATTAAACGAGTCCTCAGATTCTATGGTTTATTGATTAGATATTAGTTGCTACCTGCAATTATATATGATTAGAGACATTATTGATAAAATTAAAGCTTGGAGGGAAATTGCAGACATTGTTAAAGCTTCTAGTGGGATTGCTCGGCTACTAGTATTGCTAGTTTGCTTTGCTAATCTAAGAATGCGTCTAGAACAAAGCCAGTGATGTTGCTAGTAAATTGAACAACCATTTTCTACACATAACTCAACATGCCTTTAACTAGCTTTAAATGCTTATAGATAAACTAATACTGTTTCTCAGAACTGAAATGAAAATAAAGCCCATGAAAGGCCAAAGTGACACGCATTTCTAAAACATCTTCAAACTATACTAAATAAAGTATTCAATTAATAAGTATTACATTTTGATTCAGATATTATCTACAAAGCTCTTTGTTAAATTCTAATGACCCTAGCTTTAAATTTAATGTCTTCTTTAATTGGTTTTTATATTGTTAAGGCAAGGGCATGCTAAGTTTTGCACTTAAATAAACATACAGTGCAAACCTGGAGTGTCAAACTGAATTAAATGCAGGAATAACACAATTAATATGCTAGTACAAAACAAGAAATGTGTATTATTTTCTTTAATTACAGCCAATGAGTAGCCTGTGTGTCATCAGAGCGTCTGGCGAGGCTCTCAGCATGAAGTTTTTGTGTGTGTGTGTGTGTGTGTGTGTGTGTGTGTGTGTGTGTGGACACTAACAGCCTGCTTTGAAGTGTATGCTGATGTATGAATATAAGAGATTTGACATTTTTTCTTTGGTTGTTATATTTTTTTGCTCACAGTGAGCGGAGCAATGTTATTCCTGGCCCCTGCTATCTGAGGAACCTCACATCCATTTTTCAGCAGGTTCTTTCAGTGGTCTGTTTTCTTTTGTGTTGTTTCATGTTTGCCCTGAGGAACATTTTCAGAAGCCGGCCACTGTTTTTCGGCTGGCTCTCGACACAGATTTAGCAGAAGGATGATGAGTAATGAAAGGGTGTGAAGGGGCAAACATACTTGCAAATAGGGCTGGAAACCGGATATGACATCATGGGACAATGTTAAAATGTTCCATCTCTTCGTGTGACACCTCAAAGCAGGCAGTTTCTCCTCTGATGCTGTGTTGTATAACATGGGACATTAATATGACAACAGCATAATCAGTGCTTCTTCCATCTTAGATTTTCTAAAGAGGTCACGTATCAATCGGTCACAGGTCTTCACGTGAATGAAACTTTAGAACACGATGAAATGTGACATTTCTTTGCGCTGAACTTATGTTTAAATAGAAGTCAATGGTAAAAACTGTGTAATGTGTGTGTCTTTATAACACACAAAAGCTCTGCCCTCTTCCACATGCATGTACTCATAGATACCTAAAGTTGTTCTGATTGGTAGGAAAAAAAAGTAGGCTGTAGATGGCTGTGACATCATCATGATTTACAAACTCATAATTTCCTGATAGCTAAGTAAATATTGTTGTGTTTTACTAATCATGAGACAATGCTTTCATGACTAATAGTTCATCAATAACCACCAAAATTCTATTTATTTAACTTCAATTCATGTTAATGCCACAGAATTAAATCCAATATAATTTCTATAGCATTCCTAAGAACAGACATTGGACATACAGACAGAAACCTAGACAGAAACCAGACTCAAAATGGCACCTCATCCACATTTGTGTGACACAGAATGTTCATACATTTCAATAGAGACTTGAGCACACACAGTTTTTTAGCAGTTTTAGTCTATTGCAACAATCAGCCATACACTGTAATTTCAAACGTTTTATTTTCCCCAAATGTTCATATGGACAAACTTACAACGCAGCTAGAGATAAAGTAGAGTTTCGATGGAGAAACATAAGACATGCATATACACAAAAACAGTCATCCTTTTTACCTCAAGCATGCATTGAAGAAAGTCTGGGTTTGCATGCATTTGTTTTCCAGATCATCTCAATGTATTATGTGAGCAGAATAATCATTTTGTTGCTTCAATTGCAGGTCTATAGCTGGAGGATTTTCAGCGTAGAATCTGACATTGAAGACAGACATTACAGTGCCGTCTGTTAGAGAATTCCATCAAGATTGTACTGGAGCATGCAACAAGTAATAATCGTAAAAGCCTGCTCTTTGAGCAAACTAACTTTATTAAATACGTCTATCTGTTTGTCATAAAACATGTAGAAAGAAGCATCTTGGGTAAATGATTGTAAAATAAGTAAAAGAAAAAAAAAAACCACAAAAAAGAGTTGTATGTCGGAGAGCGCTGAATCATTTTCGCAGCTGAAAAATGTAACTGATTTCCATTTGGACTCTTTCGAGCCAAAATTTCGACGAGAGCCGAAAAGATGTTTTAAAATATTCCCAGGCCCAGAAGCCCCTCTCTGTGCAGCTGTACTGTAGGTCGAATGCTGCGTCAGACTGTACACAAATCAAAACCGGCTTTTTTAATTCACATCTGCGGCTGCTCGCATGCCAAAAACACCGGCTTTCATTAGCCTGACATCAGAACCTCGCCTGCCTGCCTCGGCGTACTTCCTAACCGAACGTGTCGCTAACGAAGAGTTTGCGTGTTTGTTTGTGGGGAGAAAAAGAGAGAGGGAGAAGAAAGTAGACGGAGAAAAAAAGATAGATTCGATATATTGGAAGAGTAAAGCAGATGGTGATATTTCATTACAGCGAATTGAATTCTCGTCTACGTTGCGCGGTTATGTATTGGGTTATGTATTTATGTACTGGCGGTGCCCGGGTATGAGCGCTCCAGTGCACGCTGCTGTCAGTCAGAAAGCCTCTGGAGGTTAACTCTTCCGCTTGCGGCTGCTTTCAGGGAGAAGCAGGCAAACCATCCTGGAGTGAAATGGGAGGAGGGAACTGTTTGGCAAGCGGTGCCGAGTAAAACTCTGCACAATATTCCTGCTTCATGCTTGAAAATCAATAAGCAGGCCAAGCGCTGCACGCGAGACCCCACACGTCGATTCCCTTGGCTCGCCGGAGACCCTGCGCTGCGCGGAGTGAACTCTGCAAGAAAGAGGATCGTTTTTGCATGTGTGTGTGTGTGTGTGTGTGTGTGTGTGTGTGTGTATATATGTGTGTGTGTGTGTGTGTGTGTGTGTGTGTGTGTGTGTGTGTGTGTGTGTGTGTACAGGATTACATTTTGTATGTGTTTGTGTATTCGGTCACATTTTCGTTTTCCTGGTGTGGAGCCAGTCACTGCCCCAATGTCCTTGTATTTAAGTTCTAGGTATTTGTGTGTGTGTGTGTTTGTGTGTGTGTGTGTGCTGGCGAGCCCACGATGAGTGTGCTGCAGTAAGGGAAATAGCTGTATAATGACTCATCTTCTCCCTGGCCTTTTCCTCTTGACCATTCGATACAAGTGGACTCTGTTTATACTTCCACTGCTGGTCTCGTGCTCATGATTCCCAGCCTCTTCGTTTTGCCCATAAACAGAGGTCAGAGGTCAGGTAACTACAACAAGACCAGATAAACACCTGAGTCAGGCTGCTTCACTTTGCTCACGCATGTCCCCGCTTGGTTTATGCCATCAACTGTTCTGTGTACGCACGTCCTGAACGTGTTTCTGCGCAGAAATTGTAAAGTGTAAAGAGGTTCAGGTCAGAGAGCTTGATTTGATTTTAGAGGATATTCCTTTTCCCTTTTCCAATCCTTCATTCATGTGGAAAAAGAACAAATATTTTTCATCTTTTAAAATTGTTTTCTTACAGTAGCTTATACTAGAATTTCTACAGCAAGTAACTTCTTTTGTGGCTGTAATTACAATTTAGAGCATTAATGGAACAGCTTATGCTAGCTTGCTCCTAGCATATAGCTAGCTAGGTGAGGTAAAATATAGCTAGCTTGTGCTAGCTAGCTGGACAAAAGTAGTGGAACACCTGACCTTTCCTGCCATATGTGGTCCCTCCTTGAAACTGTCACCACAAAGCCGGAGACACACAATTGATAGAACGTCAACATACTCAACATAGAAGGACTTTGATACATTTTTTGCACTTGAACTTGGAACCCAAACCTGTTTCAGCATGGTGCTGCCCCTGTGCACAACGTGAGTTTCTTGAAGATCTGGTTTACATCATTTTGGAGGGGAAGATATCGAGCGGCCTGCTATAGAGCTCCGATCTCAACCACACTGAACATCTTTAGGATAAATGTGAATGTTGATTGCACCCCAGACTTCCTCACCTTCTCACCTACATCACTACCTGACTTTATTAACACACTTATGTCTGATGAACAAAATGTCCACAATCTAGTGAAACATCTTCCCAGAAGAGTGGAGGGAATTATAAGTGCAAATTGGGACTAAATGTGGAATGCGGTGCTCAGAAAGCACACACTACCATGCTTATAAACAGGTGTCTTCACAATGTTTGGCAATATAGTGTACATTGCTAAGGGCAAGTCTATGTTATTCCAGATGGATCTGAAAATGATATTTCTTTGTTATAAAATTCTTTGTCTACACTGGAGTTTTTAAACTTTTTCCAAAAATCGATTCCATACTGAAACAGCTGAACATTATTGAGTTATTGTTGCAGTTGTTGTTTTTAAATTAATTGGTCAAATGACTGTGTCTATATTACTAGAATAAAAATGCTACCAGTCTAATCATAGGTCTAGGTGAGGTAAAGAAGCCTGGGGTGCCATCAGTGTTTCAATTCATCCCAAAGATGTTCAGTAGGGTTTAAATCAGAGCTCTATAGCAGGAGATCTTCCACTGCAACCCATGTAAAAATATCCTCATGGAGCTGGCTTTGGGCACAGGGGCATTGTCATTCTGGAACAGGTTTGAATTCAAGTTAAGTGAAAATTTCATGCTACCACATCCAGAGACATCGTATATAAATGTGTGCTTCCAACTTTGTGCAGTTTGGGGAATATATATTTTTGAATGAAAATTGAGAATAGAAACTTTCTTGATTTTTTTTTTTTTACATAACACAAAACATAGAAAGGTATAAACAGGATGATATGTGAGTCTTTAAAGTTAATATAAAAAGTTGCTGTGGTGTAAAAGAACTTAAATAATACATTTCAGTGTTATTTATTATAATAATAATAATTATCCTGTAAAACCATGGCGCTGTGTGTGAAAAGCTCAATGGATAAGACTTGGTTTAATGGATCAGAAGTTTGGGGGTTTCAAGCCCCTGGACTGCAAAGCTGCCACTTTAGGGCCCTTAAGCAAGGCCCTTAACCCCTAGCTTTCTAACAAACTGGGATATGCAAAGAAAGTATTTCACTGTTCTGTACACAGGTAAAATATGTCCACAGGAAACAATGACATCACAAAACATGTATTACTCAGCACTGATTTGGTGGCAAAGAAAATAAGGTTGGGTTAAATTCACTCAATTATAAAGTAGTCCTGCATTTCCATAAAGCTTAGCACTGGACTTCGTTCTCCTCAACTGGCACTGGTGCCCTATTACCTCGTCCTATGTTGGCAGCTTATATTTAGTCTGGAAATTAGTGCAGAAAAATTGCCTTCATCTGCCAATTTTTGCCACCCGTAATTTCCCCCCACCTCATGTTTCCACAAGCCGATATTTTCCTTTATTGTACTTCTCAGAAGATTGATGACGGAGACTGATTTAATGCGTGTATAAATGCATCTCTGCATCCTCATAACTTATCCAGTCTGATGGAGGTTTCAGGACAAATGGACGATTTTATTAAAGCTAATTATTTCCCTGATTAGAGCGCCATGGCTCCTGAGAAAGAGGCGCAAGTTCGGCGCTCAGAGCCTGGATGGAAATAAACCAAACGGAGTCCACCAGAAATATCTGGATCCTGTGGAGATAATATCATTATTCAATAAATCATCAAAGAAAATAACAGTCATGAAACTTTACAGATATATAAACACGCCACTGATCAGATGGTTTTATTTTATAAAAAATACTTTAATTGGTAGATGTAGAAACCTCAAATTGTAACATCATTAACAGAGCATACCTGAGATCTTCTCCAAAGTTCAAGCTTACACTCACTTGCATGGGAGTGTTTAGTGTTTAGAGAAAGTATGTAGAATGGCATGTTTGGTAAGCCGTGATACAGGTGTTTCACGCTGATCCAAATGAACTCCATCAGAGCGAGAAAATTGAAGTAACATGGTCCGAATCATAGTGGAACTATTGCTTCACTTTGCAACAGCAGCACTGACTGTTTTCTGGTCTTTATTGCACACACTGACACAAAATATATCATTTGTTTTGATATTTAAATAAAAAAGGTTCAACTAAAGTGCCACACTATATGGACAAACGTTTGTGGACACCTGACTACAAGATTTGTATGTGCTTTTTGAACATCATAGTCCTCATTTACTGTTATAATAACCAAGTAGAAGATGTTCCACCAAAAGTTTTTGATTTGTGATCATTTACCCAGGTACTGATCTAGGTTAGGTGAGGAGGCGTGGGGTGCAGTCAGCGTTCACAATCATCCCAAAGGTGTTCTATAGGGTTGAGCGCTCTATAGCAGAAGATCTTCCACTCCAACCAATTCAAAGCATAACTCCATGAACCTGGATTTGTGCACAGGGCATTTGTCATGCTGGAACAGGTTTGGGTCTCCTAGTTTAAGTGAAGAGAAAATGGAATGCTTCCAAAAGAAGACATCCAATGCAATTGTGTGATATATAAGATTTTTGTGGGTTGAGGGAAAAAGCACATATGGTGGGAAAAGTCCATACAGTGCACCTGTTTCTGTAATTAAAACTTTAAAGTGGATGTGGACTAAACTTCAGATAATAAATGGCAGATTTATGAGTCTCTTATAATTGATCTCAGCTTGTGATGTGCAACTGCTTCATTTTAATATTCTTTAAAGAGAAAATTCACTGGTTTTATTTTTTATCAAGCAGTTCCTAAATATAATGCTGTTCTGTATGTTTCTTTTCTTCAATGTGTTCTTTGTTTGTCTGGCAAACCTCTTATCTCTCCGCTTGCATAAAGAAATAAATCTCAATTCACTCTCATTACTTTGCATTTTATTGTGTCTCGCTGAATCCCACCTCAAATCTCACCCAGATGCCCTCGAAAACGTTTCTGGCAGGTTTTCTAAACAAAACGAATTAAATAAAAGGCCTCCTGCACGTATCTGGATTTGTATCTGTTTATTTGTCCACATCCCTTTTTTTTTTTTTTTTAAGGTAAAACACATTTCAAACAGAGATAATGTTTCCTTTAGAGCGTTTAGTCTCAGCACACTAAAAGTCTCTATCAATAAATACATCATGATACCTGTTCATTAGGACAAACACTAGGAACACCATCAGTCTAAAAACTGCTGGGGAGAATATAGTTTAAAAAGTATTTTTGTTTTCAAAAGAGAAGTGCTTATCTAGGTTTTTTTCCGGAAAAAGAGGTCTTTAGATGCTATTAGAAGACTGCTAGTGACACACAGCATTTCTGACATCAAGTACAAGTTTGTTTCATTACCTTGTTGCCAGAACAGAGTAGAGTCTGGAAGAAGGTTTTGAGAGAGATGGAAAGATCAGTCAGGTAGAGGTTGAGGATCAGAGGGAGGTGTGCTTTCCAAAAAAACAAAATAGACTTTTCAAGAAAAGGGTCATTAAAGGTTATAAAAAACAATATTCACTCAGAAATGTTACCTGAATACATTCACACACAAGTATTTCCACACATTCCTCAAGACTGCATTATTCTAATTTTTTTGAAGATCTCAGGAGATTAAGTAAAAAAAAAAACAACCAAATAAACAAAAAAACGTACGCCAGTTTGGCAAACAGTAAAGGTCTCAGGTAGAAGCCAATATTATGCAAACTCTGAATTAGTAGCTAACTGTGTGGTAACTTAGCTGACAACATACAAACATATGCAAGCTAACATTATCGAGAGAACTTTACAGCACATTACTTTAAAATATCAATAATAATAATAATAATAATAATAATAATAATAATAATAATATACACTTATACCGTAACACTGTTAAAATCTTGATTCTAAATGGTCAAATGGTCTTTATTAATATTCTATTGCAGCAGCTGAAGCAGTACATTTATTTGAATGTACTTAAATGTGTTTTTTTTTTTATATAATTATAGCCCAGACAGAGATGTAATTATTGATATTGAATTATTGTTTTCTCTAAAGAGATATTTAGCATTTAGCGTTTATTTGAGGAGTCTCCAGTGTCAGAACTTTGCAACAGTGAAAACAACGGAAAGATTTTTAACATGGCGAAAGTGTTCAGGAAGACCAATTTTTTTTTTTAAGCACTACACCAAATGTGTTATGCTTTATCCATCATGACCGGTATCCAACTGATAGACAGAATTCAAAGTTTCTTTCAGAGTCTCAGCGCTGTGTTAGAGAGATGCTGTGTTTTTTCCTCTGAAACCAGAGCTATCAGGTTAACTAGCAAGCCCCAGTGTGGCAATTTGTACATTTCCTCATGTGCAATTGTAGGAAAAATGGATCGTTTGACATGGTGCCTGGTGCATTGCTCACTCTGTCATTTTGCATATAGATCACTTTTCATTGGTGTGTTGCTGAAGTCTAGAGTGATGATTTAGACATCAGGGTCACACCGCAGAGACCCTTTGAAATTTCTGAATGTTATAATCAAAATAAATGAGTGCGTCTAGTGTGAGAGGAGACGCTCAGTCTGATTGGTTCTGTGATGATACAGTCTGTCGGGCAAATACACACACACACACACACACACACACACACACACACACACACACACACACACACACACACACACACACACACACACACATTTTACCCATGTCTTGATTGAGCCTGTTTCACCTGGATCTTGTTAAGTAAAAGTGCCCCCAAGTGACCTTTGTTTAGTGAGTTGTGATACTTTACAGCTTTAAAGGCTCTTCAAGTTTCTCACTCAAATAAAAATTCCCCCTTTATAGTCAACTTCTATTGACCTCTAATATTTGGCACAATGGAAAAATAGTTTTTATAAAATCTTTATTTAAACACACTTATCCATAAATCACACAATGACACATTAGCCACACTAACACAGCATAACTCATGTTTGAATATCCAGGGACAATCTGACTTTCACAGTCATACAGGTTTCTATTCTTGTTCTTCTTCAATTATCAGTTTACTGATAATATTTCTCTAGCAAGCTAGCTGTTTTCATTGCTAATGCCATTTCAAACTATCAGCTGAACAGAGCTAAGTGACATAGAAGGATGACCAATATTTCATGACTACAGTATGAAAATATCTTTGTTAGTTTAAAGGCTTCGCTGTATCAACATGCCTTCTGTCGGAAAAAAAAAAAATACAGTATCTGGACAAAAGTATTGGTTGCCAGAAATATTTGTTTTTTTCCAAAACTGCTAGCACAAAGTTGGAGGCACACAATTGTATAGGACATCTTTGGTTGTGGTAGCATGAACTTTTCCCTTGACTTGAACCAGGAGACCCAAACCTGTTCCAGCATGAAGATGCCCCTGTGAACAAAGACAGCCATGAAGACATGCTTTACATGATTTGGAGTGAAAGATCTTAATTGGCCTGCTACAGAGACCTGACCACAACCCTACAATGTTAACTGGACTACAGGCCTCCTCACTTCACCTCTAGTGGAACATCTTTTCAGAAGTGTGGAGGTTTGTATAAGAGCAAATTACTAATGAATGTAAAATGTGATACTCAAACATCTAATGTTCAGGTGTTCACAAGGTTTTGTACATATACACATATAGTTTTTTATTATTATAACTCTAAAGCTGAGAAACAAATTAAATAAAAGATCTTATGTACTTAAAATCAGCTTTTTGGAAACATACAGAGATCTCAAGCATCAGTTTTAAGAATTTATTTTATCATATAATCATTGAATATCATCTGTCAAATATAGAACTACTAAGAACTGGCCAAATCCCAGTTATCTAATGACAATGATCCAATATTCCAATGGAAACACAGAACAGTAACTTATTAAGGAACTTTATAGCTTTGCAGAAAAAAAAAAACTTATTAGGTCTTTAAAGGTTTTGGACACACATGTTCCTTCTACTGTTATAGGAAGACAAAAACAATATGGTAGTTGTTCCAGTGGTCAAAGCCATGAAAATAGACAATTGAGATATATGATTTTTGAGCTAAATGTAGAATAAACTATATAGCAGGTCATAATAAATTACTAGAAATGTCTTGTACAAATAGTATAAAGATCTATAATTTCTGTGAAAGGCATAAAACATAAAAAATATCAACTTTTTACCTCAGATGTGTCGAGTTATGTGACTAAAATCGCATTGAAATTGTACCTAGCATCCACCAACAACTAAACTTTGGTCTCATATTGAAAAAATGAAAACATTTTACTTGAATTTCCGAATACAAGACTTGCTGATTATTCTCATGAGCACTGTATTGAAGGTCTTTGGAAAAGGATTTGACCCATGAAGCTCCCTCTCTAAGCTGGTGTCGGATTAGCCACTCGTTTCTATAAGACTTTTGGCATGTTTCGTCAAGTTCCCTGCCATTGCGCTTTGAGATGACTGCTGTAATCCGTCTGACCTTCAGTGCTAATAAAGTATTAAGCTCTTGTGAAGTGTTTAGTGGTGAGATCTTTGCTTGGCAGACTTACCAGGATCTGAAGTTGCATATTATACCTTCGAGAGGAAGAGAGAGACCCAGCTGAGACGAGGTCAGGAAGCAGTGTTTGGTATGAAGGATGAATTAGAAGTGAGGTGTGTGAGAGGAACAGCACACTCGGTTCAGCTTCAGGACACATTGGGGAAGTGTGTGAGTGAGGGAACAATGGTGTGGACGGTCTTTTTGGGTCTTTTCATTAGTGAGCATGTTGTGCAGGCAGAACCCTGGGACTTGCGTACATGACTGGGTTTGGGATTCTGGCCATGTATATTTAAAAAGACCAGAAAGAAAAACTGTCCACATAATTGGCGCTTTCGAGTATTTAAAACACTCAGATGAGCATAACCGAGTCAGTGATGAAAATATGTCATAAATGATTACGTAAGCGGCTCAGAAACAGCTTTAAAACTTGCACATTGATGACAGAAAAGCAGAAATGGTAAGGTGAAAAAGGCTTTATATGTTTTTATTTGTTTTTGGGCTCTCAAGCAAGATGCTAAACCCTCATCTACTTAGTTATATAACTCAATGAACTGTGACTTGAAATTTGAATCAATGAACTGCTTGGAAAAAAGCATCTTCCAAATTGTAAAAGTGCTAATGTGAATGCAAAGTAACAACCTGTAACCAGTAAAACACAAATAAAGTCCAGAGCACGTACATAGAACACTCAGTCACATGTTTCTTCCCTAAACTGTTTCCACAAAGTTTGAGGCACGCAATTGTATAAGACGTCTTTGGATAAAGTAGCATGAAAATTTTCCTTCACTTGAACTAGTAGTTCCAAACGTGTTCTAGCATGACGATGCTCCTGTGCACAAAGTCAGCTCCATGAAGATATGCTTCACATGGGTTGGAGAGGATGATCTCCTGCTACAGAGCTCTAACCCTATTGAACACCTTTGGGATAAATTGTAATGCAGACTGAACCCCAGACCTCCGAACCTCACCTACAACAGTACCGGACTTTACTAACACCCTTGTGGCGAAATGGATTACTACAAGCACACTAAATCTAGTGAAACATCTTCGCAGAAGAGTAGAGCTTATTAGAGTTAACAGGGACTAAATGTGGAAGAACATACCAATCTTATGATCATGTGTCCACAAATTTTTGTCCAAAGAGCATGGTTTTTCCCATATTTCTGAACATTTCTCCAACTTTCAGGCAGTGTTTTGAAAAACGTTTCGAAACCCAAATTTTTTTGCATTTTCATATCTGAATCCGCGTGGACATAATTCCTAATTCTACAAAAGCGCAGAGTTTTCCTTTTCTTTCTCTTCCTTGTCCAAGGTTAGATGTAATACATTTTGGATTCTGTGCTTAAAGTCTTTGCCCAAGTTTGCTTCTCTATTAATCAGCTCCAATATGTCTGATTTCTTGGCATGTCGTTTAGCAGCCCAGGCCTCGATGCCGTGAACGTCTCGTTTTTCTGCTGAGCTCCAGTTACGCCTTGTGCTTGTAATTAACATGCCTTCCCACTCAGTGTAGATGCATGGAGACAGCTGATAGTGTTCCTTTTTTCCTCTCTGTGTGTAATTTTGTACCGTCTCTTCTTTCTTCTCATTGTTTCTGAGTGCGTAAATGTGTGCGTTTGTGTATGTGTCACACAGCATTATGCTGGCATGATAAAGAAGTTCAGACTAAAAAAATCATTTAGATTCAATGTAGCTGGTCTTGGGGGTTATACAGGGTCTCATGGGTGGCTAATTCACACCGGTGGATATAATAGTGAATCGCACATTATTTTGCAAAATGCTTTAATTTTTTCATCGACAGTGTACATGTGTAAATTTCCGCTGTGGTAGAGCTAGTGATAAAATTAAGGGAAAAAAATCTTGATAAGGTTTTGTTTTATAAATCTGGGCAGATAATATGATTTGAAGGGGGAAGGGTTTGCTTAGTGACTAAGAGGTTTGACCCATTATGTTAAGTATTTTTTTTTTACATTTAGATCTTATATAAATACCATAGTGTAGTGGAGAGTTGGGCGTAATTAAATTCTCTTACAGAATATGGCATACAGAGCATTCAAGTAAATGTTAACATGAATCATATGCTTGCGACTTGGGGCATAACGATTCACTCCGTTTGCCATTTGATTTGCGATGCCAGCTTCAAGATTTGATATTATTTGTGTCTCAGAATATTTGGAAGAACATTTGAAAGGGTTTATTTGTTTTCTTAAAAACATAACCAAAACCCAACCAAAATATAAATAAAAAAAATAAAATAAATATATAGAGCTCCAAAGTTGACTAAAGTTGGCTCTGTAGATCTCAGAAGCATTTACTATGTTACTATTAAACATAGTAAAAAAAACTAAAACATAACTAACAAAAATATATTGAGATATTCTCATATTTTGTTAAATAAACAAAGCTTCTGATCCAAGAAAAATGACTGACTGAAACATAGTGAACTTGAGTCTGAGGTGTCAATTTGAATGTAAATGAAGCTCCAAAGTCGGCTAAACTGGCGGATTTCTGCTGCTTAATTCTTAAGCTATGTCGGTCTCAATGGTACTATTAAAGTATGTTCATTTAACAAAATACCATATTATATGTCAGTCATTTTGATATAAAGTGAATGGTTTTATAAATATGTTAAATATTTTGCCATATTTCAAAGGGAGTAGGTCCATCTCATAAGTTGCAAGCAAGACTTTTCCTTGTGATACACTTCAGTCCAGGACTAGTGTTGTTACTGGCTCAAAAGACAGAGGCTTCTAAAATTCCAGGTCAAAGTTTACCATGCTGCAAAGTGAAACTAACAGTTAACAGAAGTAAATACGTGTCTTTGATGTCCAGCCTCCTTTGAAATGAGCTTTTCTGCTTTGTTGGTGTCCAGTCTGACTTTTGTTTTAGCTGAGAAAGCAGAAATTGTGCAGTTTTCAGGTGTCTCCCATATCTCCTTTGCGAACGCCATGACTAAACTGTACATGTTGGCTGAAGTTGAGTCACTCCATGTGCCTGGATGTTCTCTACACTTCACATTTCAAGCCATCTCTTTCCATACAGCTCTATTTCTGTTGAATATGCTTACATTACCCGGGTGTTAGAGATAGAGACTGTGCACACCAAAGAGTCCCCCTGTTTAAGTCATTCTGCCAAGTAGTATTTGTAATGCAGCCCGGTCATAAAAGGACAAACAGAGCTCATCTTTGGGAGAGTAATTGGCCTGGGTGCAGATGCCAAGTCCATTTTTTACTCCAGTCAACATTTTTTACATCTTCTCTCTATAGGCTCACTGCACTCTGATTGTGTCAAGTTCAGGAAATAGTCATCTTTTACTGGCACCCTAAAAGTAATAAAACCATCACATGACATCTTCTGTGTACAAGGGACCGAATTGCTGAGTTCTCATTCCAGAGGAACAGTCTGGATGCAGACCTAGCAAAAACTGACTAGCACATATGCAAATACAAGCCTCCTGAAAAAAGGTCCCCTGTTGTTTTTTAATCACAGGCTTTTACATAAATGGTTTAGCTGAAGGTATTGCATCAGACCAGTGACTCGCTACATGGCTAGACAAGTGAGTTCACAAAGAAAAGATTCCATATTTTTTATTACTGATCAAACACAAAATGTTTTTTAAAGACAGAAAAGTGTGTTTAAGTTTAGAATATATGTGGCTTATTTGTTGAGAATTCTTGACACCCAGTCTAAAGTTGTAGCACCAAAATTACGTTATAATCACTGCAAATGGTCTGTTTTATAGCCAGAAAAGAAATATTAAAGGATACAATTTCAATCCTGCCATGCGAGTTGCTTATCTGTATCTTGGTAAGGAATTTTACTGTAAATTTTACTGGACTTTCCTCAAATTTTCTCTTCTCTTAGTCATTAATTGATTTTGTCACCACAGCTCCTGTTGTTTTTACATCCTATTTATAAAAACTGCTGTGTATCATTTCCAAATCCCTGCAGATGTGCTGACTAGATCATAAAGGCTAATTGAGTTAGAAAAACAACCACTGCATTTGCACTGGAAAAGGTTAGCTTTGCTTGTGCTCTCTTGTGGACTCAGCTGAGTATATTTTAATCATTTATTTCTGCATAGCACCTTTCAAGAGTCAAGTTCCTGTTCTAGCAAAGTACAGAACATAAAAATCACAGCACATCGATTGTCTTTTTAAATAAAATGTTTACTGTTAACTTCAGATGTTCTGCTGTTTTATAGTGTGGTTGGTTTCCAGAGGTATAAAGATCTCTCCATATGCCAGACTGGTGCTACTAATGTAAAATTAGTGCAAAGTTATTAATAAATAATGTACTATATTTTCGATTATACACAAAATCATGAATCTTATAGAGCAAAGGTCAAAAAGGGACAAAAAAATGCATTTAAAGAGGATCATACCGCAGAGTCATCCTTTGGAGAACGGTCGTTCAGAAATTGTTGATTAGTTCTATATATTTTTATGGACGGGTCAATAATTTGTTCTAGTCATAGGTAATGTAAAACTTTTTAGGCTGTTCAAAGAACAACAAAAGAAAAGAAAAGCACTGCTTTTGAGGAGGGTCATTGCACCACCTTGTTGTTGATTTAGGAGCGCAATTCTTTTATACTAGTCGAAATGCAAAAACCTTCAACTATGAAGAATTCCTGGTTCTTGCAATACTTAAATTGTAATCAAGCCCTACGCTAGTCATGTGATCAAGAGCAGCCATTTTGAAAATCTTTCTCTCCAAAAAAAAAAAAAAAAGCTGTTTAAGCTTTTATAGCAGATTCATGGATAATTCCAGAAGCTCAGAAGGATCGCCTGAATCTCTGAGTAAGGTTTAATGCCTCTAACATGCTAAAGTTCCTTGAGCAACAGTTTGGATTTCCTCATCATGACTTGACCCGAGTGGAGAAGTCAAAGCCGCTGTGCGTGCGCTCTGTCAGCCGACTTCAGAGTTTAACCGCAGGTTGGCAGCGGTAAGAGCTGCGTAAACAAGCTGTGGCCTTGCCGAAACATATTCCCAGTAATACACCAGTAAGCCCCGTGCTTGTCTCTGCTTTAGCGTTCAAAAGTGCCCTCGGAGTTTTGTGAAAGGATCAGGAGGCCCGATTCTGTGGAGGTTTGTTTTGGCCCTGCTCTTTCCATTTCACTATGGGCTGCAGCTGTTCACGGTCTGTGCGTGTTTCCCAATTAAAGCATTAATCCAAATCAGTTAAAATGATGGCACGCGGAGGAAGGACGCCCACGAAGTGTGCTTTGTCTTTCTCTGTTTCTTTCCCTCTGGTAATTGCTCACCAAGCATTCCTCAAAATGAGCATCAAAGCCAGGGGTCTGGTAAATGTGGAAAATCTGAACGTGAAGAGCAAAAAGAAAAAAAAGGGAAAAGAAAGTAGAGAAATTAAGGCTGGGCTTCGGCTTTCTTTTTCAGCGTACATTTTCCCCCCGCAGCTCACTATCTAGCAAATGAGGTTGGATATGTTTTCCGATTTGTCCCCGCCATTTCTGGGAATGTTTCTATATAATGGGTCACGATCAATATTTAGAACATTACAATACAAAATTCCTTTGTGTCTTTTCTACGCCGAGGTTCCCGAGCTGCGTTCTTCCTCAGCTATTCGGCAACTCTCAATTTTACTACTGATCGAAAGTGTGATGACGTGAATGTCGTGGAGTGGAACGGATGCGTGACCCGAAAATGTCCTCGGAAGCGTTGAAGTGTAAGAGGACATCGCTGAATATCTTTCTGTTTACGCGCGCCTCTCGTGGACTGCACACGTCGCCGAGGATGAGGTAGACGGAGGCCATCCTTTCTCCCTTGTTAGTCTAGATTAATATAAACACGTAGGAACGAAACCTAGGTTGCACCTCTGGCAAAGTCAGAGCTAAACATCCTCAAGTCCTCGTGCACACAAACACACGAGTGGGGCTCTGAATGTCACTTCACGCAGCCCCCCGTCTGGTCGCTCAGGAACACCTGCATATTCTTTCACTTTCCTGTGACCTGAATACTACAGGCCTGGGACTTTCTATTTATAGACAGGAACAGACAAAACCCTTAAACACCAAGTGGATGAATATGAATAAACGATAAAGTCCATATGTGTCGTGTCAGACCACAGATGATGTTGGATAAAGTTGGACATGCTTAACGCAGTAATCCTCCTTCATAACACACGACTGTGGAATTCAGAACTCGAGACTCTGTCGCTTTGTGTACCCTCAAGTACTCGCCAGTGTATAAGGTAGATAAGTCTGTTCTTAAAAAAAAAAAAGCGATGTATATCTTAGCATATCTTAGCAACTCATTTTTTTTCTCTGGTTGAAGTTCTGGGAGGTCGGACCCGGTTAAGCTCTCGTGGCCCGTGTTATGCGTAGGAGGAATGTGATAGACAAAGCTTGCTTAACCCCCCCTCCCTCCCTCCTCCTCCTCTTCTCCGTCGGACGATAACAGTGAAGATTGGAGAGAGGATGAGGGGGTGTTCGTTCGCCACAATGTGAAGCGGCGATAAGGAGGAATTGGAATGGCTGTGGACTGGAGAAAGAGTCCAACTTCTATTGTGGAAGAAAGGCAAGTTCCTGAGGTAGGAGGGCAGGAAGGGCAGGGAAAGGTGAAGGCCGAAAGCAACATTAATTACTCAGCCGGGGTCATAAAGCACCTGTCTGAGGGGTGACACCAGAATCTTTGTTCTTATCATGACTTTGAACAATGCTCTTCCATTTCTTCTGCCATAATGGACGCCATAATTGATATAAACCTTACCAGTGTAAATGTCTAATGCACAGTTTTAGCCCAGATTGCACTCAGGGTTATCACAGTCAGGTAAGAAAAAGTAACAAATAAAAAGATATGTAATTAAAATAAAAACAAATCTGGACAGTACATCACTGGTGTATAAATGAGACTAACTAACTTTTAAAACCGAGCATTATATGTTTATAAGATGGTAAAAACGATTCTTGACGCTACCTATTTACTGTTAGAGGAACCTCCACTCTTCTGGGAAGATGTTCCACTAGATGTTGGAGTGTGCTTGTGGAGATTTGTGTAGATTCCTTGTGCTACAAAAGTGTTAGTAAAGGCAGTTACTGATGTAGGTGAGGTGAGGAGGCCTGGGGTCCAGTCAGCATTTACATTCATCCCAGTAGGTTTGAACTCAGAAATCTATAGCAGGAGATCTTCCACTCCAAACCATGTAAAGCATATCTTCATGTGCACAGAGGCATTGCCATGCTAGAACAGGTTTGGGGCTCAAGTCTCTTAGTTCTAATGAACAGGAAATTTCATAATACCAGATCTAAAGACTTCCTATAAAATGGTATGGCTTCAGCTTTGAGGTAACAGTTTGAGGAAGAACCACATGTGGCTGGAAAAATCAGATGCCCCCATATTTTTGCCCATATAGTGGATTTTTGGCAGGCAGTTTTTTACACTGATGTAGGAATAATTAGTGATGAGCAATTTTAATTAAAGAAACAATTATTATGATGTCATAATTTCACACCTTAGTCATGCATCTTCCTAGGTAATTGTGACTCAATGAGAGAACAAAAAATACAAAATATCTTTTTTTATTTATAAACCAGATGTTGTAATCCTCTTATTGTTATTTATCTGGATACATATTTACCTTTTTGTTCATAAAATTATATAAAATTTAATTTACAAATAGCAGATTTTGTTCTTTTATATATTTAATTAAATGACCACTTGTTAAATTTGTTGACATTTTTATTTTTATTTTATTATTTATTCTATTTATTTGTTCACATTTATTTTTATATTGTAAGTATTTAGATTTTAAATGGAAAAAAAATTATAAATCTGCTAGTGTCAATAAACAAAATAAAACATTAAAAATTTTTTATTTATTTATCAAATAACTAATAAATAAACAAAAACTTCAATAACAAAAACTGTTGGAGTTTTTCTTTTATTCATAAATCTCTTATAATCATAGTCTTATTGTGTTTTTTTATTATGATGGAATATTTCATGCATCATAACCTTTTCTTTAAAAGACCTGTAAAATTTTTTATATTTTTTTAGTTATTTTGTGCTTAGTTTCAAATGAGAAAAAAAGCAAAAAAATCTGCACGTGCCAATAATTAAAAACATTACTGCTTATGTTGTCATTTGTGTTCATGTTGTTTGTTTCGCTAAAGATTTTTTTGCTCTGTGTGTTTTAGCCTCAACATTACAAAAGAAACATTTCCTCGTGCTTCTACCCAAACATATTCATGTTCTTAAACACAAATGATACAATTTGCTTGTTATTTATGCGTAAACGATGCCTGTGTGCGTTTCCAGCAAACACGCTGCAAACGTTTTCTGTTTATGCTTGGTTTTTTTTTCATTTGCAAACCAGGATGGCTAAATAATAATGAGTTTGCCCTGAAAGTCCGACCTGGATAATATTTTCAAAATAAAAACAAAGAGATAAAAAAAATTCTCAGAATTAAAATCTGTAATTAAAGAAGCCACGAGTTTTTCCCGGTGTCTCAATGCGCGACTGCGGCTTCTAAACCCAAGTGCTTGAAGAACACAAATATTTACACGATCGTGCAGGTTCAACCTCTCCGTTTTCAGCTCCAGTCTGGTTCGTGTGCTCAATGTAGGAGGAATCTCAGAAACTCATCTTGACCTGGAAATTGTTTGGCCTACAAAGTAGCTGGAGCTGAAAAGTAAAATAACACCATAAAACATCTTCAAGTTCCTCCGTGACGCTGCAGTAAATTTCAGACTGCCACAGATGTGATTTCAAATAGAAGAATGTTGGATTGGGATTGTGGGATGCTGTTCATTTAGTGTTTTTTATTACATAATATTCAAGAAAAATCTCTCTCAATGTTTGATTACATTATGCCAATCTAAAAGTATATATACTATATATATATATATATATATATATATATATATATATATATATATATATATATATATATATATATATATATATATATATATGAATTTATTACAAGAAAATGGCATTAAGAACAATTTCCATGTCTCGTTAACTGCTGAATTAATATTTTATATAAAGTTAATATCTACTGTATATAAAGACATCAAGTCAAAAAGGTTATGATTCCCAATTTTGCTGTTCTCCATTTTCACCCCTGGACCCTAGAAACAATCTGATCCACTACAGTTATCTCTGTGCATGTTGTCGTTTTCAGACCCGACACGAGATTTTGGCTTGCTGGTGGGTCGCTTTTCTGCGTGAGAAACTTTCAGCTCGTCTGTTCTGGGAAAGTAACACTTCTCCCTCAAATCCCCTGTCCCCTTCTCTACGCTTTCTCCTCTTGCCTTCCCTCCACGGCCCTGCACTGTAGTTTCACTGAACAACGTCAGGGAAAATAATACACCATGTACATTACTGTAGGAAACACCTGCTGATGGTTCAGTGATCTTATTGTCCCTCAGCGTCGGGTCTGGACTCCTGCACAGCTGGGAGTTAATCACACCTCGGGCTAATGAGACTCGCTCCAGAGCAGAGACGAAACCCAAACATATTTGCGAGATTCTGTACTGAGTAAAGTTCAAAATTTTGAGATGAAAGTAAGAGGGAAAGAAAACGCAGAGAAATCGGTGTTGGGTTTTCGTGAGACGCTCGGGTCGAGTTTGAGAACGAGGCCGATGGAGGATATTTTTCTCTGTCAGGGTTTGCAGGAGTCGCTACAAAGGAGCCAGCTGTCAGGCCTCATGGAACCTGGCCTCTAATTAAAACAGTGGAAAATTAGATAACTCCGCAAATTCATCACGGGCGCCCCGAGCCGTCAGAGCTCCGCTGCTCCGGGGGGCTGCCACCCACCTTTTGTTTACACCATAGAGACTTGGCCCCTTTCTGCTGTGTGTTTTTAAAAGATTTTTTTTCTCTTTTCTAATGGGCCACAAGGGCTTGTCCTGCATGTCCCCTCGTCTCAGAACCCCCTGGATGATTGAGTCCCTCTTTTAATCCTGGAGTGAATTCAACCCTCGCCCCCATACTGCCCTCATTATCCCTCCTTCATTTATTAAGCGCTCTGATTTGATTTCATCTGCAGGGAATACAAATGTCTTTGAGATCATCCAGGCCGGGCCCATCCTGTCTACTGTGGTCCTGTTATCACAAAACAACCATATAAAAAAAAACAGTTCACGTCCGAGCCGTTCTGAGAAGATCAGGTGCAATGAAGAATGATATCCAAGCTCTTCATGGTCAACCTCACATCATCCCTCTCCTTACGGTTTACTCCGACCTGAACCGCCGACGGCCTGCTTTCCCAGCTGACGTTTACAGTACGGGCCACGTGTAAACCGAGAAAAGGTGCTCTTAAAATAATAAAGGGTTTTGGAACGATAATTGTTTTAATGGGGTTACACTTAATCTGTCATGCTGTAAAACACAAATAAATGGTGCACCAGAGAAACGTGAGCGTCCCGGCCAAAAACATTAGAACCTGAAACCAGAAAACAGAACCTCAAGCTCCCTGTGAAAGCACACATCCTGTACGAAACATGGAATTATTACGGAATAAAAAACTTCACGGGAAAATAATCAAAAACAAGGTTGTGTGATGCGGATCAATGTGAAGGTACTGTTACCCCTGCCATGAGTTTTTATCAAAAATTATACAAAAATAATGTATTATAATAATAATAATAATAATGTAATAATATATTAATATAATAATAATAATAATAATAATAATAATAATAATAATATAATGTATATATATATATTGTTATATTATATTATTATATTATATTTATATATATATATAAAAAACATAATTTGTATTTTTTAGATCAGATTATATTAAACTTTATTGTCATTGTGTAGAGTAGGGTTAGGGTTACAAGCACAAGGCCAATGAAATCCATTTAGCATTCAACGAGAAGTGCAAATAACAAAATATTTATATTAAATAATAAATAAATCTCATACACAAAAATATGCATGTGTGTATATATATATATACAATATATTTTATCCATTTGTAGTTACTTTTTTAATGGCGTGTACTCATAATGTGTTATAAATGCATAATGCTTTTTCATCCCTGTAATATGTCGGGCTGAAATTCTTGTAAGTACATTCATAAAATATTGTTATGTATTTTATATCTGTATTCTGATTCATTTTATTTATTTATTTTCTATTACAGAAACGGCGATAGTAGTTTCAGCTACAAATACACATCATGATTTCTTTATTATCTAACATGCTATTATTTTTATAGTAACAGTCTATCGATTGACACGAGTTATTTATGGACATTTATGGAAGGAGTCTGCAGTGCCAGCTCATTTTTTGTCATTTTAGATTTTTGTTGTTTTTTGGTTTCTGTCTTAGAAACTCCACAGGGGAGACAAAAGTGTGCTATAAAAGGATGGTTTATAGATAGTTTATAAATGTTTATATGTTACAATTTAACAATAAATGGACAAGATTTTCAATAAATAAAAATGCAATAATTGACAGGTTATTGTGGAATAAGAGAAATAAAACATGCAGTTGTTACAGGAAAAGGTTATGTGAGTGTTGATTATTGTTACAGTAGAAACCCAAAAGTTTTGCCTCCTACTGCATTAACAACATTGTGATATATTTTCCTTTAAGCATTTTTAATGATAAAATAGTGAACAAAAAAAATAATAATAGCAGACAAAATCATGGCCATTCACGCTAGAGCAGCTATCAGCAGGACTTGACAATCCTGTAGCAGAATTCTGTCCTTCTTTTTTTTTTTTTTTTTCAAGCATAAAAGCACATTTTTTGGGTTTGGAGAAGCTGCTGTCCCTCTCCATCCCCTACATGGGGGGTCTGACCCGGTGGTCTGCTTCCCTTCTACAGAGAGGCAGCTCCATGTAAACACAGCCCCAAGCGCCACTCTTTATCCACCTCCCTCCCTTTTCTCTCCTTCCTCCATCTCTTTTAACACACACACACACACACACACACACACACACACACACACACACACACACACACACACACACACACACACACACACACACACACACACAGCTCCTCCAGCTTGAGTTCAGTGACCTGGCTGGATTAGGAGACGAGTGGACAACTCCTTCTCCTCTTCCTCGTCTTCTCCATAGACTCGCTCTCCATCCTCCGTGCCTGTACATGTCTCCTGCCGTTTGTCACAGCGGCGTGGTTCACCACAACTTTCACGTTTCAGCCAACTCCTTTGAACGGTTCAGCGTTGTTTTTTTTCTTCTCTGGATCATTTTCATTCTCTAAATTCATCCCGTCAGCGGCGAAACTATTGGCACCTTTCAGTAGAACAGGCAACAGGATACACAGTGATTCACATTTTCCATTTAGAGACTTTCAGAACATGCTCAGCTTCCCACTAACAAAAACATATTTACCAAATAAATTTATATTTTCTATTTTTTAAAAAAAACACGAACACACTTTTGTAATTTTGCAAACATATTGGCATGAATAAAAAGAAAAACTTCTGTGATCAGAACATCTATATGACAAAAGTTTGGATTCGGCAGGAGTTCCTAAAAATATCAGAGTGCAAACTAGAAACACGGTCATTTCCTGTTATAATGCATTTATAAATCATTATACACTGTATAGCTTTCTTTATTCTGCATTACACACTGTTTTAATAAATATTAAAGTTAATTTCAAAACCAATACCAATAACAATTTCTTGCTTACATTTGTTACTGTGAATGGCATATGTACACCAAAATGACCTAATGTATACATAACCTGATATAATGCATCTATAATCCTCTATGAACACCATTGGAAGAATTTCTGCAAAGGCATTATAGCCTATTACTCCCAGTTTATGTTGCATTTATACAGAATGCAGTATAAGCAGTGTTTAATTTTGAATAATGCAGAGAACATACTTTCACAATGAAATTCTTCTTCTGCAGTTGTGCACTTCTGTCCAGACACTCAGATACCCAAATACCCAGACATCCAGAGACCCAGATACTTAGACATACAGACACTCAGATACCCGGATACCCAGACATCCAGACACTCAGATACCTAGACATCCAGACACCAAGATACCCAGATGCCCAAATACCCAGACATCCAGACACTCAGATACCCAAATATCCAGACATCCAGACACTCAGATACCCAAATACCCAGTCATCCACACACTCAGATACCCAAATACCCAGTCATCCAGACACTCAGATACCCAAATACCTAGACATCCACACACTCAGATACCCAAATACCTAGACATCCAGACACCCAGATACTCAGACATACAGACACTCAGATGCCCAAATATCCAGACATTCAGACACTTAAAAACCTAGAAACCCAGACATCCATACACTCAGATACCCAGATGCCCAAATACTCAGACATCCACACACTCAGATACCCAAATACCCAGACATCCAGACACTCAGATACCCAGATGCCCAAATACTCAGACATCCACACACTCAGATACCCAAATACCCAGACATCCAGACACTCAGATACCCAGAAACCCAGACATCCATACACCCAGATACCCAGATGCCCAAATACCCAGACATCCTGACACCCAGATACCCAGACATGGTGCAAAATGATTATTTTTTATTAACTTTTATGTAGTAAAAAAACAGCAAACACAAAAAAGACATGGCAAGCAAAAAAAGCTAAACTGTAAACAATATAAATATTCATAACAGTGTCATATTGGGAGATATTACACATAAAGTACATGACCATTCAACTGATATCAGGCTATACCTCAATCAGAGTCTATAGGATTAAAGAAGCAATGTGTGGAAGGTGGAGTGGGTTGTGTTATTGGTCTGTGATTGGTTTAGGATTATAACTGAAAGCAAGCTCTTTATTAAAGCAATATAGTATAAGACGATTATATTACAATAAACAAATGCTTGCAACAAAAGTTGCATGCTAATAGTAGGCTATGGTTGTATAACATAATAGTCCTAGTTTTAGGATTCTGTGGACAGAACAGGGGTGTAATATAGGTTTTATTAGTGCATACATTTTTGCACTAGACTGGCCAATCAGATCTCTTCATGACTTACATACATTTTGGATCACATTTTACCCATTTTTTACTTTTGACATCAGTAAAATTGTCATAAATTGAATATAAAATTCTCATAAATTGTCCTAAAATGCCCCAGAAATATTTAACATTTCATACTTTTTGCTGTCAAATCTAATTTATGTAATGTAATTGATTTAAATCTGCCAGAATACGGAGAAATCATGGAATGTAGTGGTTTTAGGGAAACCGTGATGCCATGTCTGTGTATTTTTTTGAGTGGGACGGTCGTAAAAGAACCCTACAGTTCCTAAACATTCTTGCCGTAATTACATTTTTAAATCATTTTGTGTGTTTTCATATCTGAGGTTCAATAAAAACATGATATTGCATGATGGCAGATGTTTTTCTGTAAATGTAAAACCTAAAAAAATTACAATCGCCCTGCTTTTAAAAATATTTAAGATTTAAGTACATATTTATTACCATCAGAAAGAATTTGTACACATTTCAAAAAGATCTGTGGGTAAATCCTTGGTATATATATATATCAGATAAAAGGAGATTCCTGGCCTGCCTCAACATGGACCACATAGGAAATAAAACAAACATAATAAAAAATTCTGAAACTCTATAGAGTTATCGATTACTGATAATAAATACTGATTTTCTGATCAGAAAGGTAGAGCGAGCATCACATTGAACACTCCCTCTCTTTCCCACTATGTCCTCTGTATTCTCTCTCTCTATATATATCTATAATCTCTATATTATTTTTGTTTTGAGAAACAATGAATCACTGCATTTAAACACAGCTGTGTGCTTAAAAAAAAAACAAAAAAACTTGCAATTTATGTAAAAACAAATATAAATTCCCTGCAGTTGTTTCTGTTCATCGAAGCGAACCTGATGTGTGCTATAGGTGCTAAGAATAGTGCTGAGAAGATCCCATCTGTCTTTGACTACAAAGCCTACACGACTCTTCTTCATTCTCCTCCCTCACTAACTCGTCTCTCCTTCGTTCTCATGCTCTCCGTTCGCACTCTCGTTCTCCCTCTCATTCCCCGCCCCATGAAATCCAGTTGCTCTTTCGTTTCTGTTCTGTCAGCCCTGATCAGAGCGAATGGAAGTCAGCGAGACTTTCTCCAGCTCACACAAAACAGCTCTTTGAAAGAAAAAAAAAAGTCGAAAAAGAAGAAGTGGTGGGAAATAAACAATATGGTGAGATCAAGAGTGTTTCACACTAGGAATAAATATTTGTAAGAATGTGGCTGTAACACGTGAAACACACATGGGGAGGAGAGGGTCGTTCACTTACTCCAATCAGTGCTCTCTCTCTCTCTTTCTCTCTCTCTCTCTCTCTCTCTCTCTCTCTCTCTCTCTCTCTCTCTCTCTCTCGTTCACACACTTGCATACACACGTGTGTACATATAGGATGAGGAAGGCCAGAGAAATCAGGGTCGTCATTTAATCTTTTTTTTCTTTTCTTTGCATGGCTGTGGTGCATGCAAGCTTTTCTCTCCTGCAGTGTTTTATTTCACGTCTGTGTTCAAAAATGAATTGTAGATAAAACTCGTTCATCATGTTGATGTTATACGTGGCATTCGATCGGGTTTCACTGGTAAAGATGCATCTTTGAACACAGATATTTTCTTCGAGGTTCTGAAAGATTTTACATTTTTATTTTCTTCTTAAATTATTTTATAATTAGGAGAGGTGGTAGCGCAGTGATTAAGGTATCACCAAGGTGCCATTTTTGGGGCCCTGGAGCAAGGCCCTTAACCCTCTGTACCCCAGGGGGTGCTGTATTATAGCTGACCCCAATTCCCCCCCCCTTCCTACACCACTGGGATATGCGAAGAAAGAACGTGCTGTAGTGTACATGTGACAAGTATAAAGCAAGTTTTCCTTTTCTGTCCAACTCATATTAATCAGTTTATGAAATCCAATAATACCTCCTAAACGTCTATAAGTAACTCGTTTTATTTGACAGCGACACCGAATTAAATTCTTCAACTTGACTGGTCACTTTATGCAATTTAAAATCACAAATGTATAATTACCCACTCATTCTTATACGTTTTTGCTTCTACAGTGCCAAATCTTTTACATCGGGACACTTCTAGAGTAGATTCCAGAGAATTCTGCGTGGAAATGATCAATTAAAAGCAAAAAAAATAAATGTATTCTTTATGAACTGCTTGTTCAATACTTTTGTCCATTTTTGTTGAGTTCCTCGATTTCTTTTTTGTTTTGAAAATGAAAAACTATGAAATATAAAATAACAATGAAAACTATGAAATGATGAAATAACTGTTTCAAACCTATTTTGGCTCAAAATGTCAAATATTCTAAATTTGCCTCATTTAATTGCCTCGTTTACCCCAAATGTGGAAGAACTGATCAATTATTAACTCATAAACATCAGTGGCACTCCAAGAAATTCATATGGATTACTATGTATTTTTAAAGCAACGAGAGTGAAGGACATGGAAGTCCCACACGTCCTCTTCTTACAAAGTAGGAAATTAAAGGAAAATACAAACACATATATGTAATAAAGTCGAGTAAATGCTAACAAACCTATTCTTTAATATAAAGATGCGTCCCAATGTCCCCAACATCACAGCAATTTGGCAAAAATTTCATCTGATTATTTTATTAAAGAATAAAATGTTGTGCTTTTTGTCAATTTAGAGTTATATTTAGTGACTTGCTCCAGTTTTCACTTGCTGTAAGAGCTATAAATAAGTGTATTTGAAGACACAGTATCAGAGACTTTGCTTTTTTGTGTGACATTTTATTTGGGAATCTTTTATTTCATTTATTTTTTTTGCAATTAAATTTTTATTTATTTTTGTTCAACCTATTGCTTTAATTCAGGTAAAACCTTATAATGCCACATAAACCTTTATTAGTCATTCTCCATTATGATTAATCAGAAGGTGCTGATTTACAACGTGACGAGTCTCCAGTGTCAGTGATTTTTAACGCTGTTTTCCAACATGCCATTGTTTTTTTTTTTATTTATTTTACTGCTCACTAATGTCAGTGAAATAAAATCTGGGGAGGGAGAGAGTGTTTGTAGCTGCTGTAACGTAAGTGAGAACAGGAGCAAATCTGTTGTGTGGATATTCCACAGCAGTAAATGTAACTATAAATGGATAAAAAGTGTGACGGCTCAATCGTAATTTAAAATCAGAGGTATAAAGGGTATAAGAAGATGTAGAAAAATAATGAAGGTGCCATGGTGTGTGTGTGTGTGTGTGTGTGTGTGTGTTTGTGTGTGTGTGTGTGTGTGTGTGTGTATGTGTTTGTGTGTGTGAGTGTGTGTGTGTGTGAGAGAGAGAGAGAGAGAGAGAGAGAGAGAGCGAGAGAGAGCGAGAGAGAGAGAGAGAGAGAGAGAGAGAGCATTGCATTTTTTTGTTTGACATTGTGCAAGAGTTTATGTGTGGAAGCGACAGCATTGGATATATGTACATACACATGTAATTGACGTGTGTGTGTGTGTGTGTGTGTGTGTGTGTGTGTGTGTGTGTGTGTGTGTGTGTGTGTGTGTGTGTGTATGTGTGTGGTATACTGAGCAGTGTAATCCTGTTTGCATTAAGCAGAGATCCCAGCTGCCATGCTCAAGTGCTAAACTCCGCTGCTGCCTTATAAGGTGCGTTGTCTGCTCCCGGACCTGACACAGGGACACGGCGTACACACCCAGCCTGGGCGGTCTGTCTCTTCTTCACACACTCCATCCTAATGTCCCCCTCTCCCTCTCTCTCTCTCTCCGCATATCTTGTTTGTACTCACAGTCAACCAGTAATGAAATATTCTTGGATGGCACACAGTTTCTTCTGCATTAAGGAAACGATTGATTTCTGAAAAAGGATGAAAAGGGAAGGAGATAAATGAATGGAAATGAGTCAGGGTGAGAGAGAGAGAGAAAAAGAAAGAGAGAGAGAGAGAGAGAGAGAGAGAGAGAGAGAGAGAGAGAGAGAGAGAGAGAGTAAAGAAGGCACGAAAGAAAAAGAGATAAATGCTGTAAGTAATACAGGGATGGAAGGAATAGTTTTAGATTTAAAGAAAGAGGGAAAGAAGTTGAGTTCCCGCAGTGGGCACCTGCATTGAGTTTATTTAGTGTTGAAACTCAGGCTGCTGATTGGTCAGTGTGAATAAATCACACTGTGTCATGCTGTAATGGGAAAATAACCAACTACACACACTCGTGACAATGCAGAGTCTTTCTGGAGTTGATTTTTCCCATAATGGCCATAATTTATTTATTAATAAACAAAACAGTGTACTTTTTATCTGTTTAGTGGTGCATTTTATGTTTCCTTTACATTTGGCAGACACCCTTATCCAAAGCGATGGGTTAAGGGCCTTGCTCAAGGGCCCAGCAGTGGCAGCATAGTTGTGGTTGAGATTTGAGCTCTTAATCTTCTGATCAGAAGTCCACTATTTTAACCACCGAACTACAGCTTCCCTAGCGCCCCCTCGCCTCACAATGATTGTGGAAGTCATTATCTCCTGTTCCCACTTATGTTAAAGCAGCTATGAACAGTTATAAGCATTTCCTGTTTCCTCGATTGGGATAATCCATAAGACAAAAAAATGCTGATTGTCACGTGTTAGCAAGAAAATATAATATATAAACATGTGATTTGCAGCAGTGCTACTATCAGAGTAGTGCTTAAGTTCTTACAGGTACATAATAAATAATACAATAAATAATTAATAATAGCGGCTCTGATTGAAAAGTAAGTGGTTCAAACCCCAGTATTGCCAAACTGCCACTCGGGCCCTTAAACAAGGCCCTGAACCTTCTGTGATCCAGGGGCGCTGCACCATGTCTGACCCTGTGCTCTCACATCGCTGGGATATGCAAAAAAAGAATCTCACTGTGCTGTAATGTACATGTGACATGTAATATACAAGTTGCTGGGAGATCTATAGGGGAAATATCTCTCTTCTCTTTTCCCTCAGTTTTTTTTCGCCTCCAGTGCACACACTCCCCACCTTCGCCCCTCGTCTCGAATGTTTCTCATCAAGTCTCTGTCTTCTGCTGAAGCTCAGGATGGTGTTAGTGTGTCGGGTCACACAGACCCTGAGAGCGGGATGATCAGCTTCTATAACACGAAGAGTTTCCTCTCTCACTCCTCAACACAATTTTAATCACATTCAATAATGACTTATTGCTTATTAATCAGATTTCATTCTTCGATCCAAATATTCGAGTCTTAACTCAAGGAGGATTCTGAGATCATTTGGGGCGAAGCTTAATCATATTAAAGAATTCAATTCAGTTCAATTTGCTTTGTATTTGCATACATTACAAAAATAAAAAGAACAAATTCATACATGAGTCGTATATAAATTATATCCCTATTGATATATTGATTGTAAGGAAAAAACTTGAACTGAAATAATATGAGAAAGAAACTGTGAGTAAAACCAGACTCAACAGGAAACCCATCCTCATCTGGGTGAAATCCGGAGATTCATTCATTGTATAGTTTCATCATGGTTGAGGTTATCTGCTGCTCATTGACGGAGATTTGAGTGCAGAAGTGTTCAGTTGTAGATATAAGCCATTATAGCAAACTGTTCGTTTTAATTACAGCCCAAATACATCATTATGGTTTCTGAGTAAAACCATCCATTTTCATTTACAGCATTTGGCAGACACCACTAATCCAGAGAGACTTACAACTGAGCAGTTGAGGGTTAAGGGCCTTGCTGAAGGGCCCTGCAGTTGCAGTTGAGTTGAGTTAAGGCATTGGGCTCTGTATTGGAAGGTCTCAAGATTACAGAGCCCAATGCCTTAACCAATGAGATACCTCCACCTTACTTCCAGCTCTGCAGTTGAGGGTTGAGGGCCTTGCTCAAGGGCCAAGCAGGGCAGCTTGATAGTGCTGGGATATAAACTCACAACCTATTGATCAGAAGTCCAGTGTGGGGGCATCCTCAGCAGCAGCAAGTGATGTTCAATGTATGGGAACTCCATTTAGATCAGGAAACAGGAAATAACGTGAAACTGAACTAATCCGCATGTTGCTGAAGTGTGACAAGTTTCCACGCTTGATCCACCACACCATGGTTTGGCTAAAGCAAAGATGCAGACCAGGAGAACCAAGGATCCGTTTTTTTATACTCCAAAACATTATTATTATTATTTTTTTATTTACATATCAAATGAATATACTAAGTCCAGAAAAAAAAAAAAATCAATGTACTGTTACACACTGCAATGTAATGTTCAATAAACACCATGTAACAAAATCTTGCTTTACAATGTTCAACAAATCCTAACCCAAGGGTTAAAAATTTTCTATTCATTCAATGCTAACTTTGTCGTTTAAAGGTCAGAAAATCTTCTTCCAAGCGCAACGTGTAGTATCTGGCTTTTCCCTACTTACTTGAGTAACTGTAGTGAGTGTGTTTACTTTGAGCTTCTGTCCTGCTGTGCAACTCTACAGGTCGGAGGAGCACAAATTCACAAATGTGATTTATTCATGTGTATGTGTGTGTGTGTGTGTGTATATGTGTGTTTGTCTGGCCTAGGTTGATTTGAGCTGTTTACTTTTCAAGGCACTTTTCTGCTTACTTGGAGTTCAGATAAGGATTTGCTCCTAATGCAGCTCTAATGCTCAGGGCTGTCTGACAGTTCAGGTGATTGGAGCTGATTTAGAGGAGTGTAAAGCACTTCAAGAACATTATTACTTACACCAATGTAATGCCTGTGGGGTTGTCACCAGCTCTCAGCTGCATGCTTCCAGATGTTCGTACCTGTGCCGAGATCCCGCAAAAAAATAATACAGCTCTTGAGGGAAAATTGTTACCCAATGCTGGAAGACAAAAGCTCTTTATTCTTCAGAGCGATCTGATCTGATCAGGGTGGCAGTGAATCTGGAGTTTATGGCACATACACATTAACACCTTCATTCACACCGAGAAGCAAGTAGTCCACGTAAAGCAAGAAACTATTTTTGTAGGCAGGAGGAAACTGGAGAATCTGACATAAACATGAGGAGAATTTGAAAGTAATCTGAGCTCAGGATTCAGCCCTGAGGTTTAAGACTACACCAATTCATACGCTATAATGACATTGTCATAATGCAGCATTACAGAAATAATTTGATTAAAATGTCAAGTTTAAATTCATAAATGTGTTTATCCCTAATAAGCAAGTCAGAGGTAACAATGGTGAGGAAAAAACTCCCTGACATGATACGTGGATGGAACCTTCAGAGAAAACAGACTCAAAAGAGAACCTGTCCTTGTAAGTTCTCCAAACTCTGGAATCTGAACTAATTTACCATTTAACTTATGTTCCTCCTCAATAAAGTTCAAATTATTGCAGATTTTCCTTGGCCTATAGTCTGTATCACTTAGATGTTACTCACTGCAAAATAAAATTAACAAGAAAATATTGAATGACACATTTTTTGAGACAATTATCTTGTTCTCAATTCTCTATTACAGTTACTCTTGGTACTTGCTGAAAAGAGCTGGAAAAAGAAAAAGTGCAGGAACTTTGGTCTTCATTCAAAAACTGTCTGATTTAACGATCCAGAAAGAAGTATTAAAAAATAAATTTTGTTTGAATGTTAAAATTATTCGTAGGTAAATGGACGTTTCCTCCAGACATTCTGCCTGATCTCCAAAACGTATTGCTCAATAATAAGGAGTGAAGCTGCCTTGGAAATCTTTGGGTGGACAAATGATGGGGAGTTAAGGAATGGGCTTCAAAAGTTATTACGCAAGTACGATGAGTCACCACAGGTTTATGGAGAACTCCATAGCAACCACAGAGGTGCCAGCCAACCTCTCCAGTAAAATCTTCTTTACTAACGTCAATAAGTAATTCATCATTTAAACAAGTTGAGAAAGTTTAAGTTAAAAATTCTAACTAATAAAATAATTAGAAAATGTAAATATTTTTTTTTATTCATTTTTTGAATATAGAATAGTTTTTTTTAGATTTGGATCGGAAATCAGCATGTCCTATCGACCTGTAAACAAATAAAACTATCATACTACAAATAAGTCATATTACATTCATAAATAACAAATAACGATTGAAAATAGCAGAGCTGGACTGTAGCAGAACTTCTGCGGTTCCTCGTGCTCAGCTACATCGCTCGAGTTCAACCAGCCCTGACCAGATACCCAGTGGTCATGTGACTGAGTAAGCAAAAGTAATTTTTGAAAACAACATCATACGCCAATCAGAGTGTTGTTTCGCAGACAGGTTTACTCTGTGGGTTGTGTTACATTCTGAAAAATAGATAATTGTAATTCACAAAATATACACACCTCTGGCCAGCTGTTTATTAAGTAACATTAGACATGACTATTGTATGTACTGTATTACTCTTTTGTAATGGTCCTGGACTTATGGTATTTCTTTAGTCTCTATAGCTATCCATATATCTTATCTATCTTATCAGTCAGTGGGAGGGTGTCAGAAGGCCACCAGCACCGCCTCAGCCTTTGACCCCTGACCTCAACTCCTCACCTCCCACCTACCGACGTGAGCCAACAGCAGGGCTGCACTCTATCAGTGTTATTGAGTGTTGTGTGATAAGCCTGGTAGCTGGCGTGTCTTGAGCCAGTGGCCTGATGTATTGGCCGCTTGTGTGAGGAGGATAAGACCAATCCAGAGAACACGGGTCTAATTAGTCCGCTCACTCAGGCCCTTGTCAGGAATGTCAGAGCCCTGTCATTAAGCACTCAGTCCACTGAGGGGGCCACTCAGCACATGGCCCAGGGGGTGTTAAGGAAGGATCTGCTGCATATCACCCTGGTACACCAATGCCAGTAAGATTAGAGAAGCTGCAATTGTTTTTACATTGTAGGTAGAATTAACTTCTTAGAATAAATCGTTTCTTAGTGGTTTTCTGGAAACTTTTTTTTTCAGTAAATCTTTTTTTTTTCCTTTTTTTTTCCTTTTTTTTTAGATAACCATACATGCTTTGAAAAAATACTATTTCTTACAGGCTCTTTGGATGATTGTGTTCTAGCATTTTTATTTGAGATCTACTAAAAGGGAACCCACTAAAAGGAAAACTCAGTGGTTCTTGAGGAATCCTTCAACATCCTATTCCAGATATCGTCCTCATCTGCTGGTATAATAACCTCCACTCTTTTGAGAAGATGCTCCACTAGATTGAGTGTGAGATTTGTACAAGATTCATTCAGCCACAAGGGTGTTAGTAAAGTCAGGTACTGATGTTGTTGAGGAGATGAGGCCTGGCATGCAATCAGCGTTCACATTCAGCCCAAAGGGATGGGTATCTCTGTACATCATGTACATCATATCTTCATTGAGCTGGCTTTGTGCTCAGAGGCATTGTCTTGCTGTAACAGGTTTGGGTTTTCTAGTTCAAGTGAAGTAAAAATGTCTTGCTATTAAATTAAAATATGTCCTGTGCAATTGTGTGCCTCCAACCTTGTGGTATCAGTTTGGGGAAGAACCACATATGGCTGAAAAAGTCCAATACTTTTGACAATATAACGTATGAAATCCCAAATATATAAAAAAATATATGAAATGTATATTGTTGTCTAATGTCTAATATTTTTTTCTATTACAATAGAAAACATGGGTAACAAGACATTGTGGGGGGTTGGGATAAACTAATGAGAAATCAAATATTGTCAGGGGAAGAGATTAAAATTTAGTTTCAGATTTGCTCCAAGCAACAGTTAAAAAATTTGAAGGCAATAGTCTAGGGTCATTGTTACTTCACCAGCTCCTCGATTTTACCATATAGTCCATAGCTTTGCCCCACAGTGCACAGATTTGCCCCACTATTCACATGTTTGCTTTGCCCCCACAGTTCACAGCTTTGCCCCACAGTCCACAGCTTTGCCCCATAGTCCACAGCACTGACCCACAGTCCACAGCTTTGCCCCACAGTCCACAGCACTGACCCACAGTCCACAGCTTTGCCTCATAGTCCACAGCACTGACCCACAGTCCACAGCTTTGCCTCATAGTCCACAGCACTGACCCACAGTCCACAGCTTTGCCCCATAGTCCACAGTACTGACCTACAGTCCACAGCTTTGCCCCACAGTCCACAGCTTTGCCCCATAGTCCACAGCACTGACCCACAGTCCACAGCTTTGCCCCACAGCCAACAGCACTGACCCACAGTCCACAGCTTTGCCCCATAGTCCACAGCACTGACCCACAGTCCACAGCTTTGCCCCACAGTTCACAGCTTTGCCCTATAGTCCACAGCACTGACCCACAGTCCACAGCTTTGCCCCACAGTTCACAGCTTTGCTCTATAGTCCACAGCACTGACCCACAGTTCACAGCTTTGTCCCCACAGTTCACAGCTTTAACCCACAGCACACAGCTTTGCTCCCAATGTCCACAGCTTTGCCCCACCCTGCAAGCTAGATAGCTCAGTAGATTAGATGTTGGACTTCTGATTGGGAGGTCTTGGGTTCAAATCCCAGCACCACCAATCTGTCACTGCCGGGTCCTTGATTAAGGCCTTTAATGCTCAATTGCTTAGCTGTATAACTGAGATAAATGTAAGGGCAAATGCTGGAGTAACTGTAATTTTTTTTTTCTGTATGGCAATTCACCAAACTCGATGCAAAGCGAAAATAAGCATTACCAGAAGTAAGTGGGTTTTTCTCACATATTTTCCCTTCAATATATAGAGTTTGTTCGGATTGTTGTTTAATCTTAAAGAGCAGAAAAGTGATGTTTTTGTGTGTGCCACCGCAGCAAGTGGAACAAAATCTGTAAATGCTAAAGTTAACTGAGAGACTTGATCAAGCAGTGGCCTTTTTCATCGGCCCCTAAATCTCACAGCCTCCAGGGGGGACAAATGCTCGTCTAAGTGCTGACCAGAGACAAGGCGTCAGAGCATTATGTTATTTTTAGGCCAGACATATCTATCTAAATTATCTCTCTCTCTCTCTCTCTCTCTCTCTCTCTCTCTCTCTCTCTCTCTCGTTCTCTAACTTTGCTTCCTCAGTCTTCTCCTCTTTCTCACTCCCCCACATATCTGCTCTCATGCCACTGCTGGATCTCTAACATGCTGGCATTCGTTCGCGTTTTATGCTCATGTTTTCAATAACCACAGTCCCTTTATACTGAGAAGGCTTTTAAACCCTCAGGAAATTTCTTCATAAAGCTTATTTTACATGAGAATGTTGGCAAACAAAAATCCCCCCCTACATGATTAAGACTGAAAGGTATTCTCTGTAGCCACCAATCCCCAATTGTGTGTCTCCCATGGAAAATTCCTACACTTTATTTCTGCACTCAAAAAGGAAATGCATTGGTAATAGGGCTGCATTTTTTTTTAAAGAAAAAAGCAAAGGATCCAGTGGTGCCCCTCTCATTCTCTATGCTAGGCGAGGCACGGTTTGAGATGGCCAGTGCCCTGATTTGTGAGATTAAGGGAGTTTAATGAACCCATGGGGCCTGTGCAGGCCTTCTAATAGCCCATTTTTATCATCCTACGACTTCCTCCAGCTCTCCCTGTGGAGAGAAGGAGGAGGGACTCCATGGTTTTGTTGGAGCCCAGTGATAAAAACCTTGGCCTGGGTTCACAGGCTGCTGGGAATAGCCCTAGCCTCAAAGTTTTTTTAGTGTTAAAATCTAACATCAGCCTGCTCAGACTTGGGGGACTCTGACAGCTTTAGGGGTACACTAGGGAACATACTAGGAGAGGAGCAAAGCCTATGGGTACTTGGTCAAGAATCTTAGACAAATTGTGGTATCTTCTTCTTGACAGTATCATTGCTACATGTCTTCATTAACTCGTCCAGCTGTGTCCTCATGGGAAGGTTGGTGTACTCGCAACTCGCAATTTCTCCAACCCCCTAAGTTGAGAAGATTGAGTAGCCATGACCAAATTTGGCTTGTACTTCACCATATAATCGTGACTTGACTCCGATGCCACATTGCTGTTCCAAATGTTTCTGTGCCTGTGCTGTTTCACTTTAGCAGTGTAGCAAAATGTGACCTCTAAGGAACTCAAATGTGTGGGCATGTGGTGCTTGTCCTCAGTATGAAGCATCTCCAGAGAATACTTCAGTCGGAGGCTTTCAGGGAAATGTGTTGCTAGGAGGCTGCTGTGAGGAAAGAAAAAGAAAAAAAACAAACAAACAAAAAAAACAAAAGCAGAATGCATAATTTCTCAAGCTTGGCTCCACATTAAAGGAATTGTTCATCTCAGAGCATCGGCATGCTGGGTGCAACTGAGACACTGAGATGAGCAGGCATGGGGCCTTTTTTTATGAGCTACTCTGAAAAATCCCTGTCCCGCTTCCCACGACGCTCTAACCAGCGTCACAGCCTCTTTAGAAATTAAGAAGAAGGAAACGGGGAGAAGACGGGCAGATATGGAAGTGGGAGGAGAAATTAAGACACAGTAAAAAGGCACTGAGAAATAGAAGAGAGAGAGAGAGACTACCAGGGAGGCTTTATGGGAGTGAGAGATGTGGACCATAAGGAAGGGTGAAATGACCTCCAGGGAGAGCTGGAAGATCTCTGGCCCTTTGCGAATGTGCTAGCGTATCCGGCTTTACAGCGACAGTTGGAGCGATGACTCCAGTTCTCCAGTGATCATGCTCTCCAGGGCAAGGACAGAGCGATCAGGAAGTATTAGCAATCGCTGAAAAAGCCAAGCGCATAGCAGCAATGCTGTTTTCTCCATCTTCTGGCATGCTTAATAGCAGAAGTTGCTCCAAAAATAGCACTGATAAGCTTGTCATAAGTGTTGCGTTCAAAGCTGCACTTTGTCTAAAGTCCATGCATCATCCTGCAGTACATTCTCACATGGCCTGCTTCTCTTTAACATGTTGAACTCTTGTTTCTACTATCGAAGGGCATTAAGAGTAGAAGAGTTGTTCCTTTCACATGCCTCCTTCTTTATCACTTCCGGGATCTGTCACATCAGATTCAGACCTCCATCACACAGTTGGATCTCGCTTCCGGGAACGTTTGTCTAATACACCCTAGCTTTTATTTTGGCTTTACTGCTAAGGAATTCTGAGCAAGCATGACTCTGTGAGATATACCCTTATTTACTATTGCTCAATCTAGACTGGTGTGGAAACTGTGGAAATTTTTCTAGCTGAGTAACTCCAGCCCAGTTCTGCAGCACATGCTCTTCAAATTCCTATTCATCAAATCAGGGCTCGATTGCAAGCTAACTGCTAACACCATGACTAAACTGTTTATTAATTCATCTCATCGGTAATCGCTTTAATCCAGTCGGGGGTCACGGTGATCCAGTGCCAACTCACTGCTGCCAAAACAGGTCCTATCATCTGTTAGCATGTTTTATTACCAGATAATTCTGATTAGCTGATTCGCTTCTATAACAGTAGCTCTAAATAAGTGCAGCTACATATCATTTATGCTAATCGATGATCGTTTGGAACGCAACAACAAACACGGGACATTGTACTGTAGATCCTGCATCTAATCTCAGACAGCTAATAACTATTATTTATTAATATGATACAGCTTTTTGAACTTTCTCATTAACAGCGTTGAAAGAAGTCCCCATTGTGTTAAATATGTAAAACACACTTTTCTGACATTTACCTACTTTAAAGGAGTATGTTAATGGCATGTTATTATTCGCATGTCCTGTCAGTTTTATACCATCCTCTTCTACATGGCGACAAGTACTATAGTCGCATTCACACTAAAAGGAAAAAAATCCACAAAAAGTGTTGCTAAATATCCGTAAACTCATGTGAACACTTCTCTGCTTGTTCTGTAGTGTTTGCTGAAGCTGGTGTTGTCAGGAGGAGTGAAGTTTCCTCCGGGATTCTGAATGTTGTGGTAACAGAGAAGCTCATGTTGAAGGCAGATGTTATCTGGACTGTTTGAACAAGCCAGGATGGATGGGTGGAGTGAGAGCCTGTTGACCACACTCGTTCTTTTTTTCAGGCTTTGAGATTATGATAAGAGCATGCTGACTTCAGCATCTATCCATAAATCTTTGTCTTATTCACCATATTTCTCCCTCCCACTCATCTGATTATAGCTAGTTACAAAGAAAACATGCCTGAGCTACAGTACACTAATTTTAAAGAATTAAAGGGGTGATGGGTAAAAATGGAGCTCTAGAATGCAAAGCCAAATTACCATCACATAAGGATAATTTATATACTAGCTACAATCATATTCTATTCTTTTCCATGTACATGTAGCACAATAAAATCACATGATTAGCTTAGCATTTGCTAGTTCCTATCCCAGGTCAGTTAATTAGAAATAGTAAAATGAAACCTGATTAATCTGGTATTAAAAGTTTAATACCAGAGTTTGCATACAAACACAATTAGCTTGCTTAACTGCATTAATGGGTATAATTACCGTATGTTATCTCAACTGTTTAATTTTTTGTAGTTCTTGTTTGTTTTTTAGAGTAATCTAGCTTGTGAAATAGCTTATTAGCTTACTAGTTTTCTAGAACTTACTTGTTAGCTACAAAGTCTTTGTTAGCTTTGTTACTAGAGTTAGCTATCCTAGCTAATTTGCTGTTAGATTGTTTGGATAATGTATTGATTATGTGAGCCTTATTTGTTATCTACATGAAATAAATTGCTGTTCCAGCAGTAGCTCAATGACAGTTACCACAACATCTTTCTATACCATTAAGAGTTTAAATTCTTAGAACCATTATGATTTTCAGAGAAAAGAATCTTTTGTTGTTCTTTTTCTTTTAGCACTGTATTGGCCATGCTCAATCTTCTAAATACTGAAAACTAAAGCAATGTTAGCAACATTACTTGAGTCCGATAAATTAGCTCATTAATGCTTCAATATTTATCAGGTGGACTTGAATTTTTCGGCATTAATCCTTTTTGCTACTAGTGTTTTTCTATGTGCAAAGGTTTGCATGCTTAACGAACAAACCAGCTATCATTAGCTTAGCCTGATTCATTAGAAAGAATCCCTTAAATAGCTTTCTAGCTAGGTTACACGCAGCATTACATACTCGCATACTGAAGATGTTTTTTTTCTAAATCTTAAAGTTGGGAAAGCTAGCTGAGTTAGGCATCACTAACTGTCTTACAGTTACCACAATGGATTTATTTAGCGTTAGAAGGCTGATTTATAAGCAAGATACGTTTTTTTGTTTTCTTTTATTCTATGGGCCTCCTGTCTGACTGACAGAGGATGGCCAATAATTTAGATTTTTTTTTTTTAAAAAGAAAAAATTATGTAGAACATTTTTTTTGTACTATCAATCCCTATTTACAGAAATTTGTTTAAAAGAATTCAAAGTCTAAAAAGTCTATTTGATTGTTGTGACAATAATTTTTTTTTTAAATCCTTCTATTAATAAAAAATAATAAAACAGATATATATATATAATTTTTTCTTTTAATTATTTTTTTTTTTTAGTGAAGGGAGGGCTGAATACTTTCCAAATGTACTGTATATATTTCCAAAGACACTGCATTAGTTGTAGCATTAAGCGCTAACCGTTTCTCTCCTGAGGTTAATTTCCCTGTCAGTACATCATAATGATCGAGTGGAATTTAATGCATCGAGTCATTACATATATTTATCATATATTCTAATTACATTATGTAATAAAACATGATGGCGATGCAAAATTCCCTCGAAATGACTTCCTGGCACGTGTGTTTTTCAAAAGCTGCGTCGGGTCCCGGCGAAAAAGACAAGAACGCTGTTGAACGAATTCTATTAGAGCGCAAATTACCTTTAATAATAAAAGGGCAGGCAATTACGTTCTCTATTACGGCAGTGTAGAGGTGAAGCTGTGTGTGCACAAGGGGCAGAGGCTAACATATGGCTCAGCTCAGCACAAGACCTCCTTAATAAAGCTAACATTGTCATGACTGATGTATGGCAGGGTTGTAGTGGCCACTGAAAGATTCATTTGTTTTCCCAATTAAGACGGAGCTAAAAAAAAAAAGTAGAAGAAGAAGAAGATGAGAAGAAGATGAAGAAGTGAGAACCCTGGGGAGGGAAGTCGAGTCGGTGGAGGGTTTGTGTACTCTTCACTCGGCAATGTGTTAGGGATCGGGGTTTGGATGAGTGCCAGGACGAGCCTGGGAGTCGAATTGGGACCCCTCCCTCCGTATAAACTTGTCTGTCCCCCCTACTTTTTCCTCATCCCTTTTATTCCTCATTTGCAGAGTAGCCAGGAATCCCTTCCCCTGAGGAGAAGGAGGAGGCCTGCTTTCATGTGGGGAGCCGAGCACCGGCAATCAGGGAGCTAACCACACCGACTAACTCCCTGTACTGCTCACAAACATGTGCTCACTCACACACACACACACACACACACACACACACACACACACACACACACACACACACACACGCATGTTTTAAATACTTTATTCGGTTTCACATAGGAGACAAACGAATCAAAGAGAACCAGATATTCGAGCGACCACACACACGATGATTGTAGAAAATACCGCCAACTCTAATGAGGGCATTCAGAACATGTATGCTTGTTTGTTTTCAACATGGAGAAGTTGCTTTGCGTGCTTTATACTCCACACACACTCACATACAAGCGCACACACACACACACGCGCATGCACACGCACTGCTCCTCCTTATCAGACAAAGCATCATGCGTCATCATGCCTCGCATTCTTCTCAAGGCTTGGTACTTCTCAGGACCACAGCACTGGAAATAAACAGATATCCAGGGCTGGGAAGGGAACACATTTCAATTTTATAAAAGAGCCAGATCGAGGAAAATTGGGAGGCCACAGACAGTGTAATGGCTCCCCTTTGGCATTGTTTTTTGATTCCTGGTTACTTAACTATCTACAAAGAGGCTCTTTGAACACTAAGACTGTTATCTGAGTAAATGGTGGCTGCTGAAATGGGACGTTTATCCAACATGACTTGGGTTTTTTTTTGTCTATTTGTCTTTATTTATTTAATTCAGTACATTAAGAGAGTGACTTTTGTTACAAACCCCACAAAAAAAGCTACAGTATAGAAATAAAACACAACCCCACAATAAAGTGGTGGCCTGAAGTGACTTACGATCCAAAAATAAGGTCCTGAAGCATTTTTTTTAAACAGCAGCCGCCATGTTTGCTTATTTATTAAACAATCACATCATACTTGTGATCCTGGTATATTAGACGTTATTTAACAAAGAAAAACATCATTCAGTGGGATGTTTATAATCTCCAATGTCACTACATGCTCTATGTGCACATTTAATCTATAAATTCCTGTTTATTATGCGGTTTGTTTTAACGTTTAGTGCTGGTGGATTCTCTGTTCTGACTGAAGGTTTTGATTATTTTTCTAGAACAGGAGCTTCAACACTGTCGTTCCTATAGTACCAACTGGTTCTAAAAAATTTCAAAAGAAATTTGATTTAACAAAGAATATCATAACATTGGCAATGTTAAAGTTTACACTATATATACAGAGAAGTATTTAAACACCAGGCTTTTCCAACCCTATGTGGTTCTTTCTCAAACTGTAAGCACAAACTTGGAGGCACACAAGTGTATAGGATGTCTTTGGAAGCAGGAGCATGAACTTTTTCCTTCATTTGAACTAGGAGACTCAAACCTGTTCCTGTGCTTAACATAGGTTAAAGTCAGTACCTACATCAGTACCTAACTTAAATAACAACCTTGTAGCTGAATTAATCTCATATATATATATATAAAATGTATTAATTAATTAATTATTTTTTGTTAAATTAAGAGAGTGATAAAGTATACAAAAATCTAAAATATAATTTAATGTAGATATATATATAAAAAAATATCTATAAATATATATATATATATAAATAATTTTTTTTATAAATTGTATATATTTTTTTCATTAATTTATGTTTTTAGACAAAATAAAGAGATACAAATAATCAATATACAATTGAGATAATATTTTAATTATATATACTGTGTATATATATAATTTTTTATATATTTTTTTATTATTAATTTATGTTTTTAGACTAAATGAAGAGATACAAATAATCAATATACAATTGCTATATGAAGTAACTATGAATTTGTGTAAATCCAGCAAGTTTCTGGCAGCAGGGTTTACAGCTAATTACCGTTATTTTGTAAATATTTGTAATCTAAATGTTTAGTTTGTAAGTTCCACACTAAAGTAATTTCCATAAAAACAAAATGTTTCCAGAGGAAGAAGTACATTTAGAAAAGTTACATGAAAGCCTACTGTAACAGTGTAATTAATTGATATTTGCTGAACAGTCTTTTCTCTTTCGTTTCTAACGATAGTGAACAATCACACAAGTGCCACTGCTGTCACTTCAGCCAGACATAAGCAAACAACATGTAGTTAATGTCGTTCGTTCTAGCAGCTACTCAGAGGCACTTGTGCAGACTAAACAAGCCATTGTTCTCGTACATTCATCAAACCCAACATAAAAAAAGGATAACTAATGAAATTTCTTCATCAATGTCCATTAACCAAATCCTGAGCACTTTATCATACGTACAGCATGTATGTTTAAGTTAGCGAACTTTTTTATTCGCTTCATTAGTTAGATTGTTTGTCTCTGCGTTACATATGAAACAACAATATGCTTTTTTTCTGTTTACAAGACAATGCTTGTAAATCTGAATCATGAGTCACGGCCGCTTGTGTCACGCCAGAGAAACAGATATCACACCTCCCTACATGAGTATGACTCACGCTTTCTGTTCTACAGTAACTCCAAAAAATGATACATCGTAAAATCTTTACGGCTTTTTTTTCACCGTTGTTTTTTTCCAGCTAGCGGAGAAACATCTCGTTATCATCACCATGACGATCCTTATCGAGACGCCACCACAACAGTTTCAATTGTTACATTCTGAGCTCTTAAATTAGACATTCAGAAAAACAGAATGCACTCAATGTCACATGATTTTGGAAATCCTAAGAGGCCATGCGTTGTAATGTTTTTTCTTCTTGTTTTCTCGTTATCACGAGTCATTTTTCTCTCAAACAATGTTTTTTTTTGTCAAAATCACAAAGTCGTTATCAAGACAAAACAACTCGAGAAAGAATAAATATTAGAATGCATGGCCTCTACGTAAACCTTCGTAAATGATGGTACAAAGAGCTAAATATCCATTCCTTTTTTATTTTATTTTCTAAATCACCACTTCATTGACTCAGGAATTCATCTGGAGGTTTTCTGCAATTAATATTGACATAGTTGTAAATATAGCACTATTTATTCACCCCTAATTAATCACTGCATCTACTAACATCTACCAAAATACACTATATATACAAAGGTTTGTGAACACCTGAGCATAAGATTGATATGTGCATCTTTTAAACATCAGATTCCACATGTAGTCCCTATTTGCTGTTATAATAGCCTCCACTCTCCTGGGAAGATGTTGCATGAGATTTTGGAGTGTGCTTGTGGAGATTTGTGTGAGATTTATTAAACCACACACAAGGGTGTTAGTAAAGTCAGGTACTGATGTAGGTGAGAAAGTGAGGAGGCCTGGGTTGCAAGGTGTTCAATAGGGTTGGAGCTCCATAGCAGGAGATCTTCCATATACATCCAAACCATGTAAAGCAGATCTTTATGGACCTGGATTTGTTCAAAAATGTCATGCTGGAACAGGTTTGGGTCTCCTAATTCAAGTGAGAGGGAAAATGTCATGCTGCAGCATCTGAGGACATCCTGTACAATTGTGTGCCTCCAGCTTTGTGGTAACAGTTGGGGGAAGAACCACACATCAGCTGTCCCAATACTTTTGTAATTTCTTTTTGTAATGCGCCACAATTACGTAATTTTTTTCCTTATTATTTGAAGGAAATTCAACAACACTGTTGTGATGTTTAGACTCAAATTGTACATGTTGTAATCCAATAAGGGGAAAAAAGGTAACAGAAATTTGAACAATTATGAGATGTCAAGGACGGTCTTCTCTGCTTTCGTTGTTCAAAAACCTTGTGAAAGCACGAAAGGAAAAATCCGAGATGAGGAACGTGATCCCACAGGCCGGAGACTGGACTTGTCCTCGCCGCTAAATGGCACTTGGCAAGGTTGAGCGCGTTGCCTTCCACCTGTGGTCAGATGCTCACGTGAGGCGATTCAGGTCAGACCTTTTGAAGTGAGCGTAAATTAGCTGTGAACACAAACATGACACCGTCTTCGGGTTTGAAGGCCTTGAGTCAGTGAATAGAGGCGTTCACCGGCATGTCGCGCACTCACCTCTAAACTCCACTTCAGCCAAGAACATTCGACCTTCGTCGTCTGTTCTGCTTAAACAGCTTCCTCCTTTTTCGATCGATTTCAGTCTGCCTGTAAGTGGCAGCTGTTAAAGTAACTTGGCAACGTCGGAAGCCAAGCCATAATTCACTGTTTCATTTCACTGTCTAGAGCTCATCACATCCTGCCAAGAGCCGTGCAAAGGATTTGATGGAGACGTTTTCTATGAAATATCACTTTTTCAACATGCAGGAAGTAAAAACCATCCAGCTAAAGTGCTATCCAGACACACTTACGAAGCTAACCTTCTTCTGAAACTACCCAGGTCTGGAATTTATGTAGTAAAAAAGCAAGAGGATGTAAAAGGAAATGGTTTGCGTTGAGCAGCTTTTTGTGTCCGAACCGTATCCGTTGCTGAAATGTGTCTGTGAGGTGTGAGCTTTCACCAGAAAAGCCAGCAGGTTCAAATGTGCTCACTAGATTCTACTAGAAGATGCTCAAGAGATCTCAGGATGTTTATCTCACTGCGAAGAAGTTTTTTTAATCACTGATGGTGCGTCAGTGTGTCAGGATTTTGTCTTGTTTACGGCTGAGTGTTTCAGAAGTGAGCATGTACTGTATGTGTAAACGTGGTCAAGATCAACATGAAAATCTAGAAAACATGGGAAAGTATTGCTTTAATGGTCCACATTGCTTGGTCTTTTTTTGTTTTGTCAGAAAGTCTGGCACTTTTCAGCACTAACCCTGACCAAGATCTGTTCAACAGAAAGGATCTACTTGATTGACAACAGATTTTTCAGCCCATCTGTAACCATTGTAATATCTCCCTATTTATTGTTTTACATAATACTTTGTAATAACCTGCCAGCTGTTTTACATAACACAAATACATGATATCATGCTTCTCTATAGAGTAACTAGCTAAAGTGATTTCTTTTTATTGACCAAACATTTTATTTACTCTACATTACAAACCATGGACGTTAAATGTCTCCTCGTTAATCTATTTCTGGAATACGCAGCATGGGTCTTGCTACATTCACATAGGACTACCTGGGAGTGCTTTTAATATGGCCAGCGAGTGGACAGATTTTACAAGAAGGACTAGATTTGAATGAGTAGAAAATAACACTACTTGCTCCATAGTAAATCCCTGTATAGATCTTATTATTGAAGCTATATTCCGAATAAATCCAAACACATCACCGTTGCCCTCCAGATATCAGCATTGTTAGGAATTAGATCGGGTTCTATTGGATCAAGTAAGGGATCAGTTAGACGCTGCTATTGTGACGTCTGATCGCAGAGATCTTGTCATGGATTGTAAGCACTTAGCTACTCGATATGAACTGATTGGCATCTCGTTGTATATAAAGCAGATCGGCATCGTGGCCGGTGGTCGGATTCAGCCGAGCTTTGAGGAAGTGCAGGTTTAATCCGATTTGCTGTCACACTGAACTTAAACCTTTTTACCTCAAATATTTACACGCCAGAGAAACAGCCATCTGAACCTGCAACAATTCCCGCTACTTTAATGAGATGAGGCAAAACAAATTTAGATGTGTGTAACTACTGGCACACACACACACACACATACACACACACTAAAACACACTATTGGAATCATTGCTGAGTTTCTTCCTGACTCAGGAAGCGGAGTCAAATTTCTGTGGTCGTCCCGCCGGACTGGCTCCTGTCTCTCTCTCTCTCTCTCTCTCTCTCTCTCTCTCTCTCTCTCTCTCTCTCTCTCACACACACACACACACACACACACACACACACACACACACACACACACACACACACACACACACACACTCTCTCTCTATTTCTTTCACACACATATAAAAACACACACACACACACACACACACACACACACACACACACACACACACACACACACACACACACACACACAATTACTTTTGTTATCTATATTCGATAATATTCCGAAACCCACCATTTTCTGTGTCTATAATTAAAATAAAAACATTTCTATTTTAAAGGCCAATAAATATCAAGATCGAATACGCAAATGTTGGAAATCCACTTGTCTTTAATTGAATGATACATTTTCTCAACATAAGCAGCCCCTCGAACGAAAATATCCCGGCTGCTATTTTGTTTGTCAGTGCATCAAACATTAGCGAACGTTAGCTAGTTCCTAGTTAGCTATACACACACAATTCTCAATAGCTTTGCAGACGTTTATAATCGGCGCATCAAATGCGTCAGACTTCTAGTGACTTCACACAGCCTGGCACTGAGAAGGTAAAAAATGGAATTTAACGAGGTGTTAAGACGTTTCGCCAGAACATCTGTACAAAATCCAAGATGTTTCGCGAGAAATGAGGTGTTCTCAAGTCCAGATGTGCTTCAATGATTCCTGTTTATTAATGACAGAGAAAAGTGCTTGCACCGTGTTTACGCTCCTGCGATGTCTTCTTTATCGCGCAGCGGGACAGCTGTGTGAGCGCTGGGCGGGATGTTGAGCACCAGGTGGTCGATGTCAGGGAAGGTGATTTAAACATGTTCCCCCTCTTGTCCTTTTACTCTCTCTATCTCTTTTTCCTTCTCTCTATCTTTCTCTCTCTTTCAGGGGTCAGACGATGCGTCAGCGAGGTCTACGGAGTCCTGTTATAGAGTTGTGAAATGGACAGTCTTGTGTGGGACCGAGCTCTTAAACCTGACTTCCGAAGATAAATGATGGCATGCTGGAGTTCACCTTGTGTAGAGCATCCGGCTGTGCTGTGAGAACACACACACACACACACACACACACACACACACACACACGCACAAATGCGTAAACAGTAATGCATTCACACATTCATTACACATCTTGTGCTATCCATGTCTTCGTAATTCGGGACATTCTAAAACGCTTAAGATTTAATGCAGTCAGGCAGCATTAAAAAAAAAAACTAAATCAGTAAACACAATAATAATAATAAAGCGTACTATGTACAGACACACAGTTTGTTTGAGTTTGGTCTTGGTTTTTTTCTTAACAGTTTTCTACGGAAAAAAAAACACTTAAATCGCGAGGAAACGCGTCACGTTCGTGCTCTGGAATCTGCTTGTCTGTACATAGTATGCGTTATCATTAATGTGAGTTAGAGAAAAACGTTCGTATTCTGGGCTCATCTGCTTGTCGGTACATGGAATTTTTCATTATTTGTGTTTTCTCTGAGTTTAGAATTTTAAAAACGCTGTCTTATCGCATTAAGCGTTTTTCACGTTTTAGAATCTCTCCACCCCCCCCCTTCTAGATTCCTCACTCTTTGCTAGTACTTTATGCTAATCCATCAAACCTTCATCCTTATTTTATCCTCATCCGTCACCTCTCTGTCATCATTTCACACGTTATTTTCAGGCGAACGCTTTCCCTCCGGCTTGCTGCTCCTGCCCGCAAGCTGGATCTGGTTTCTTATCCGGCCATGTGTGTGCGCGTGTTGTTCTGCTGATTAAGGGAACAGATAGATGAATGAATAATAAATACAGAGCTGGATAGGCAGTCCTTTGTTCAGCCGTAAAACCTTGTTGTAATATATGAAGTGAAAACACACTTTGACACCCGGATTGTGGAGGACGGCAAGCTGCCGGCGGATCGGCGTGGTGGTCCCGGCCGGCTGCGATGAGGTCACATGAACGCTTGCTACGCTAATAGCACACAATCCAAATGATTTACTCAAATCCCAGCTCAAATCACTACTTAAACCCAGTCTGATTTGATTTCTCCTCGACGAGTTCACACGCAGAATTCGGTTCCACGAGGCCTCCTGCTTGCACAATTGGAGCCAGTTAAGAATGAATTTTTTTACAGTGTCTATGTAGAAGTTTGCAAGTTCATATTTCGGAGAACTGAACATTGACTTCCAGTGCAAATCTATCCCAAAAGTTTTAATGTAGAAATCTACAGTGCATCATTGAAATTTCTAGAAGGCCACATTCTTCATATTCCACTTCAGTACATGTGTAATTATTTTGGTATTCGTGAAACTTATAAGCTCAAGGTATAATTTCACACTTTTTCATTAAATAAATAAATAATGTTTTTTTCAACCCATTAAACAACAAAAAAACGTTGGTGAGATTCCATCAAATGTAATTATAATATTTAATAATAATATTTTGGTATGATGTCAATAAATTGTGCCGTTTAACAGCAAGGAAGAAACAAATTTCCGCTTGATGAAACTGTGTAACCCTTAAAATATTACATTTAATACTATAAATAATTACAAAGTTTAATAAGTTCCGATATACAGTACCTATTTACCTTACATACTACTCATAATACACATCTCTGTATAATTATAAATGTACCTAATTTTTGAATTGTGTATCTTTATACCATCTCTATATACACTGTGTGTGATCTTCTTTTACATCTATCTATATCTATCTATATCTATATCTATATCTATATCTATATCTATATCTATATATATATATATATTCTTACTTTTTCTTTTCATTTTCCATTTTTCATTTTGTTTATCTATCTATCTATCTATCTATCTATCTATCTATCTATCTATCTATCTATCTATCTATCTATCTATCTATCTATCTATCTATCTATCTATCTATCTATCTATCTATCTATCTATCTATCGAATAATTGGGACATCTGACTTTTTCCAGTCATATGTGGATCTTCCCCAACATGTTGAAGGCACACAGTCGTATAAGACGTCTTTGGATGTGGAAATTCTAAACTTGGAGACCCAAATGACGATGCCCCTCTGCACAAAGCCAGCTCCATAAAGATATTTGTAAAAAGGTAGTTTGTTGTAGAAGATCTCCTGTTATAGATCTTATATGGCTTTAAACCCTATTGAACACCTTTTGGGTGAATGTAAACGCTGACTGTGCGGCCTCCTCACCTCACCTACATCAAAACCCTACTTTACTAACAACCTTGTAGATGAATGTCGAAAAATCTCTATAAGCATATTCCAAAATCCAGTGGAACATCTTCTCAGAACAGTAGATGTTATTATAACAGCAAATAGGGACTCAATGTGGAATGGGATGTACAAAAGGAAACACACCAGTCTTATGGTCAGGTGTCCACTAACGTTTGTTAATATAGTGTATGATAAGGGGCGGGGCTTGTGTGCTTCAACTTCATTCACGTGAAATAGGACGAAACGCAGCTGCACTGTCCGAGATGATTTTACACGATGATGCTTTAAGTCAGGCAGATTTGCTATATAAATAAAATATATTTATTTATTTATTTATTCATTTAGTATCTTCGATAAAATCCTACAATTCCTTATTTAATATGTTTTGATGTTTATTTTAGATTATTTATTTAGCTTGAATTTGATCTGAGAGCTCTATGAGTCAAATCACTGGACCCTTGGACTATATATTTGAGATTCAACATATTTATTTAAGTTGTAAGCGTCAGCATGTGTGTGTGTGTGTGTGTGTGTGTGTGTGTGTGTGTGTGTGTGTGTGTGTGTGTGTGTGTGTGTGTTTCACTAACAGAGGATTGCCCTTTCTCAATGTTTATTAGTTCTTTTGCTCTGGCCACGTGCATGATGTCTGGCCTCTGTGTGTGTGTGTGTGTGTGTGTGTGTGTGTGTGTGTGTGTGTGTGTGTGTGTGTGTGTGTGTGTGTGTGTGTGTGTGTGTGTGTGTGTGTGTGTGTGTGTTTGATTTCTGAGTGACACACGGTTTAGTGATAAGAGTTCAGTCCTTTCGGTCTTGTTGATGACAGCCAGGACCAGACGTTTTGTATGTGTGTGTGTGTTTGAGTTTTTCGTCTTTTGCTTTTCTTTACACAATCAGTGTGATCTATCTCTCATAAAAAGAAAAGGTCCTGCCTTGTGGTGCATAAAAACCTGACTGCCTTGACTTTCCATCTTTATGGCCCAGCAGCGAGAACGCAGGCACTCTGTAAAAGCGCTGGAATTCCTCACATTCAGCTGAACACTATATATGGGAACAGATCGTCTGGAACGTTTTATTGCCGGCGTTAATAGAAGACGCGTTTTACATCGATTTTTAAACATCACACGGCCGATCTTCTGTACTGGGGATTTCATGATGATGTTTTCAGGGAGTTTGAAATCATTACAGGACCAGGATCGGTCCAGCAGTCAGAGCAGGAGAGCTGGAAGTTTGATAGAAGCTGTGAGTCGGTTGTAACCTGAGCTTGTTTTTGGTCTTTTCCAATCCCGGGGAGATGAAACAGGAGCTCCTGGGCAAATCAGATGCTGCACAGTGACAGACAGATGCATCAATTAGGGGTATTTAGTGTAGCAGTGTGGGTGAAAGGGCAACAAGGCCAGCGAAGTGACGATCTGCCAAATGACCGCTTACCAACCTCATCAGAGAGAGTGAGAGAGAGAGAGAGAGAGAGAGAGAGAGAGAGAGAGAGAGAGAGAGAGAGAGAGAGAGAGAGAGAGTGGCCTGGTCAATCACACAAACTCTTACACACTCTTAACAACTCAAAAGTTAAAATATGGAGAATCAAGAAAAGATTAAACACTATGAGATGTCTGTTGTTCTTCCTGTACTCCAGGATTCCCATCCTGCTGGATTTAGAATTTTCACAACAATCCAGTACTCAAGGAACTTTAAACTTCTGGTGTTTCTTCAGACTTTTATTTCCTGAAGAACTGAAAGAACACTGTCAAGATTGACGTGCAGGTTCTACAGGTCTTACATTGAGTCTCTGTTTTCGTTTTCATTGCTGTGCTGCTTTAATTCTCTACATGTGACGGGGAATGATGTGGATGAAGCAGACGACTTCGGCCCGTAACACTGTATGGGCCAAAGTATTGGGACACCTGACCTTTCCTTCCACATGTGGTTCTTCTCCAAACTGTTACCACAAAGCCGGAGGCACAGGATTGTACAGGACGTCTTTGGATGCGATACAATTACATTTTGCGTTCACTTGAACTTGGAAACCCAAAACCTGTTCCAGCATAGCGATGCTCCTGTGCACAAAGTGAGGAGAGGAAGATCTTGAGTTGCCTCCTATAGGGCTCTGATCTCATCCCAACACTTTTGGGATGAATGTGAACGCTGACTGCACCTCAGACCTCCTTACCTTCTCACCTACAACAGTACCTCACTTTACTAACAAGTGAAGTGAAGTGAAGTGAAGTGAAGTGAAGTGAAGTGAAGTGAAGTGAAGGCTTCACAAGGATTTCACAAGGCACACGTTTCTGAAATGAAGAACAATACTCATTATTTTACACTCACTGTCCATGTTATAAGGAACACAACATTCATGCATTAGTTGATTCATTTAGCCACAAGGATGTTAGTAAAATCAGGTACTGATGTAGGTGAGGTGAGGTGAGGAGAGGTGAGGTGAGGTGAGGTGATGTAGGTGAGGTGATGTAGGTGAGGTGAGGTGAGGCGATGTAGGTGATGTGGGTGAGGTAAGGTGAGTTGAGGTGATGTAGGTGATGTAGGTGAGGTGAGGTGATGTAGGTGAGGTGAGGTGAGGTGAGGCGATGTAGGTGATGTGGGTAAGGTGAGGTGAGGTGAGGTGATGTAGGTGATGTAGGTGAGGTGAGGCGATGTAGGTGAGGTGAGGTGAGGTGAGGTGAGGTGAGGTGATGTGGGTGATGTAGGTGAGGCGAGGTGAGGTGTGTGAGATGTTTGTGAGTTGTGTGTAAGATGTTTGTGAGAAGTTTGTGAGATGTGTGTGAGAAGTACATGAGATATGTGTGTGAGAAGTGTGTGAGATGTTTGTGAGATGTGTGTGAGAAGTGTGTGAGATGTGGGTGAGAAGTGCATGAAATGTTTATGAGATGTGTGTGAGAAGTGTGTGAGGTGTTTGTGAGATGTGCATAAAATGTTTGTGAGAAGTTTGTGAGATGTGTGTGAGAGCATGTGACTGTGTGAGAAGTGTGTGAAAAGTGTGTGAGATGTGTGTGAGATGTGTGTGAGATGTGTG
>NC_139583.1:28263066-28278066 GCF_946808225.1 Silurus aristotelis
CTAACTGCACCAACCAACACACACTCACACACTCACACACACACGCACACACACACACACACACACACAAACACACACACACACACACACATACACACACACACTCACACACTCACATACACAGGCTTTTATAGAAGTTAATACGATACCAAACGACCTCCGGCGACTCCTAGATTCATCCGCTGTCTGTCCTGATACACATGCTGCACATATTTATCCTCCGAGACGTCAGGATGTTCAGGGTGCGGTCCGGTGCTCAGGTTCTTTCGCCAAGCATCAAGGAGCAATTAGCATGTCAGAGGCTTCGGCTCATTGGCTGTGGTAATTACTCGCTAACACCTGGTGCAAGAAACAGGAAGAGAAACGGAGCTGTTTGGACCTGAGCTGCAGCCCATGTGTCTGTGGAAAGGGGCTCCATGGAAAAAGAGAGAGAGAGAGAGAGAGAGAGAGAGAGAGAGAGAGAGAGAGAGAGAGAGAGAGAGAGAGAGAGAGAGAGAGAGAGAGAGAGAGAGAGATGGGATGCTATGCAGAGACAAGACAGAATGTCACCATCTGTCTGTCTGTCTGTCTGTTGGTCTGTCTGATCTGATCTGCTCTATTTAGTCATTAGGATGAATCCTAATCAGGATTTATTGTTAAAGTAATAGACAAGACAATAATACAAGAATGATATATGAGTGACTGTGGTTTTGATTGACAGATCTCAGGAGACTAAATGGAAGCATTCTGGAGAAAAAAAACAGAATATAAAATTATCAGGAAAGAGCAGAGTCTCTAAAAATATTCAAATTTATATATATATTAAAAAAATATTAATTCAAATAGGGAGCTGAAGAAAATGTTGCTGCTGTTTTGTCGATTATTAGCGTGTAATATATGATCAGGACATTTCCTGCTTATCAGATTATCAGATATCAAAAACAGCTGCTTAAATAACACACATTATTCAATCTGGCAAGTGACTGCGGTTTATTTTAATCCTCAGCTATTATACATACAGCACATCAGATAGATAGATAGATAGATAGATAGATAGATAGATAGATAGATAGATAGATAGATAGATAGATAGATAGACAGACAGACAGACAGACAGACAGACAGACAGACAGACAGACAGACAGACAGACAGACAGACAGACAGACAGACAAATAGATTTTTAAACAATATAAACCTTTTTAAATCTAAAATCTCTGCAAACAATTTGAGAAGTTTCTGAAGCTCCTCCTAAATGAAACTGGGTGAGAAGATCCTGAAAAACTCTATCTGATATTGTTCACTGCTCAGAAATGGTTTTCAATTAACTTTTTCTGATACATTTATATTTTTATGATATTTTACTACAAACAGATACAGAAAATGGGTATGAGTGTCAGAATTTCGAGTTTGATCTGAATTTCTCAACGTCTTCTAGTAATAATTAAAATGAGCTCTTTACAGTGAGGGTCAGGGGCACTGAGCACTCGAGTGCGCCCCCTACTAATGGTGTAAGATCTGACATTAATCCAGTGATAATGAGGCGTAGGTCTGGGTGGAGTAGTAATAGTTCCTCGTATACCTCTTGTTGATTCCAGCATACCCTTCAGGAAGATAACCTCTTGTGTGTTTTTACAGAGCACAAGTCTAGAGGGGTAAAATTCCTCGTATTTGCCTGGCCAGAGTCAGGATGTGGAATTTCACCTGAGTGGCCTTGGGCTAGCTGCTTTGTGTTTAACCCCCTGTGTTTTGCCAGGGAAGCCCTCTGAGCTCCGGCTTTGCCTTTTTTTTTTTTTGTAACAAATTGAGGTCTGTGCCGGCAGGCGCCAGGGCCGAGCAAAACGACTCGACTCGATGACCTTTAACCCTGACCACGGTGCTGCTCTAACGCTCTAGTAGTGACCTTCCCGGGGCAGAATTCCAAGCGTTTCCTTCTCTGGGGGCAGTTGGGTATTCAGGCGATTTGTTCGAGACGTTTTGTGCTAATTAAATTTAATGCAGACTCGTCTAAAAATAAACACGCCCTTAAAGCTCACACACTCTGACTCAGGGCATGACTGAAGACCTAACAAATATTATTATTATTATTATTATTATTATTATTATTATTATTATTATTATTATTATTGATATCTTTGCAATAATAATAATTGTATTTATTATTTTTACAATGTTTTTTGTCATAATGTTTTATAAATTCAAGCATTTAATAAATTAGTTTTCCCGCATTTAATAATTTCTTCTTTTTTTTTTTTTTACTCCATCAAACTGAATCAATTTGTTTATTATTAATAATAAAATAGATTTCAAAACATGAATAAATCATCTGCCACAGAAATGGCAATTCAAAATTTTTGCAATGTACAGTATGAATGTGTTACATATGTTTTGTTACATATGTTTTGGCACCCTACTCATTTTGCATATTTTATTTTTTCCTTTTTTAATCATGCTACTCTTGTGGGCGTGGCCTCTGCAGCACTGTTTAATTAATGAAAAGAAGCAGTAGCAGCTAATTATTGTGATTTTTTTGTCACACTAAATCAGGAGGCTCCAACCTTTTCTCCTACATGCCGATGAAGAACATCTGTCTGTACTGTAACGTAACATTTCCTCATGTAACGTGTAATTTAATGTAAGATTGTAATGTACATGACAACGCAATTACATTTATTGTATTTTGCAGATCTTCTCCAGAGCGACAGTTATCCTAAAACCACAGTTATAATGTGTAGTTTCGTTCATTTTTGTGACTCAATCCCCAAAGGTGAGTTAATGGCAGATAAAGTTGTGAGCAGGAAGCTGGAGAAATTTCAGACCTGATGTTTGTTGATTGTTAAATTGTTTGTTGATGCCTCCTCCTCATGAGATTTACACACCAAAATAGCTGCTTAAATGACACATCTTGCTCAGTCTGGCAGGTGGGTGCGGTTTATTTCAAATACGTCATTGGTGATTTACACTGCCACTCAAAAGTTTACACACTCTCTAACATTTTTAATTCAAGTATCAAGGATTGGGCTTAAAACATGTAGAACATAAGATCAGGTTTACTGTGTCTAAAAACAACCCCACACCATTAGGCTTCCACCTCCATGTGTGAGTGTGAGGGTGAGGGATCACATCTTCTCTCCTGTTCTCCATCTTACACAAATTCTGACAAAAATGTCAGCACTCATTTGTCCGCAGAACTTCTTCCACATTCACTGTCCAATTTTTGTGTTTTTCTCTTTTATTAAGTTTGTTGCAAAAAAATATTAATATTTCACATAATTTGGCAGGCATCGACACATCCTTATCCAGAGCAACTTACATGTGTTTATTCAAACAACTGAGCAGCTATGGAGTTAAGGGCCATTCTCAGGGGCCCAGGAGTGGTAGAGGCTTGAGCTCATGACCTTCAGCTCCAAAATCCAATTTCTTAACCATTAAGTAACCACATCCCCAAAACAGGACAGCAACAGGAAAAAGGAAATTTGAAAATCTCGATCTGGAAAAAGCGGCTCTGGATAATCTGGATTAGTCATTTGTAAATCATGACATACATTTCAATTAGAAAAAAATACTAGAATTATCAACCGTATGACAAATCCTACACCTGTGATGATGATGATGATGATTATGTTTATGAAGATATTCCAATTAACTCCCTTCTAATACATCTAATAAATTTTTTATTACATATAAAGTGTTTTTTATGGTATAAATTTTACTCTCTTCATTGTCATTTCTGTATTTATTCCTCTCCTACAGGCGTATGAAGGACATCTGTCTGTAATGTAACGTAACATTTCCTCACATTATGTGCCGAGTCGGTCATTTTTGATGGCACGGACTCTAAAAACACATGGAGGAAAAACTCAATGTGTTTTTTTTTAACATTGCGTGGGTGGTGGGATGCTCCCCGCGTAGCCGTGTGTAAACACCCCTCGAATCCTCGGCCGCTCCACACACACGGCCTGCTGAGCCCGGTGGCCCTGCTGCGTCACGGTAATTGCTTCAGGAAGTGCGAGCCGCACGGTTCAAGTGCTCCTTAATTCTATCAGCAGGCCGAGAGCACCGTCCGGCCGTGTCGTGAGACCCCGAGCAACCGTTAGAGCTCATTTACCAGCAACAGCATCCATATTCCTGTCACTCAGCCGACTCTGTGTTGACGGTAAAAAAAAAAAGACCAGGGTTTTTTTTTCATGTTGCATGATTGATGCTTTAATCACTGCTTAGGGTTTATGGAGTGTGACGAGACAGGGAGGAGGGATGAAACAGCGCACGGCTTCCATCCACAGCGTTAAAGGCGGCCGCTTTTACACGTGTTGCGGTCGTATTAATGTGCGTAGGTGTCCTATGAGTGTATGAGCATAACTGTTTGTTCTGCAAATGCCGATTGTAAATCACGCCTTGACAACATTTCTTCTGCATTCTTATGTTCTGTAAAGTGATCCCACAAACTCGTGCAACCTGACACGTTATTTTTTTTTAGCATATGACTGAAAAGACATGCCGGCTTTCTTGCGTGCATGCGATCTATCTGGTCCTATGATAATTACAGGGTTGAACCCCAGCAAACGGCAGCACATCCTGTCACTGCAAGTGTACCTCCAGTACAAGACCTCCCAAGCTGCCCCCCTTTTTCCAAGCTCTGACCAGCCCTGAGAATGCTCCACGCTCATTCCATCCGACTTCATACTGCATTCTATTGATGGTCACTTTTTCCCCAGCGAGGTCAGAGTATGGAAGAGGAGCTTTGTTCCTGGAGCCGACAGATCTCCGACTGTCAGGGTTCCTATAGGAATTCCAATATAAAGGCTTGGTGACACGTGTAGAATGGCAGGAAGCTGAGACATCGAAAATTCTAGGCTGAGTCCTTCTCAGATCACGCAAAAGTGACCCTCGAGGCTCTCGCTGTCGACTGTGAGACATGCAAAGTCCAAGAAGGGAAGTGAAGGAGAAGGCATAAGAAAACACACTAAAGTGAAAAAGCCATAAAATACCATCAAATATTCAGGATATTTTTTTTCACTTTTTGATCATGTCTTTGTGGATTTTTTATTTTTTTATTTTTTTTTATCAAATCTTTTATTATTAATATAAAGGTTTGATATTATTTTCATCCTTTTTTCCAGTTGGGTAAAAAAAAAAAAAATTTTAATTTGATCATGTGCATTTCCTTTTTTTTTTAATAAGCTTTGTAAAGTTTTTTGCTATTTTCATTTCCTATTTTTTTCATGTCCTAATTCAAATAAACACTTTAATAGCTGTCTAATTGTCCTGAAGAAAACAATTCGTTTTTTTACCTCTCACAGAAGAACGTGTGTAAGAAAGAGAACAGGAGAGAAGATGTGATCAGACTGCATCATCAGCACAGTCACAGGGAAGGTTGGAGGCGCTATTTATAGAGCAAACAGTCGTCTGGAGTGATGTCTCTCATGGAACAACCTGCCCAGTCGCTGCACCTCAATCCTACTGAACTGCTCTGGGATGAATTGGATCACAAGAAAGAAATCTCCAACTAGTGAAGAAGATTGTTGGCAAGTTTAAGAAGAGGCACAGCGAAATGTTTAAGCTATACGTTCGGAGAAAAAATGGTCCGGACAATGTCTCGAGATGCTGAGACAGCCGAGACAGCGAAGATGCAGAGACGATGTCCTGTAAAGCTGTGTAAAAGACTCTTTGTTTCCATACTGTACCTTTAACAGGCACTACACTGTATAGGTTTTAAAACTTTCATGAAATAAATTATTTCCTGTTCTTGCTCACATTATTGCACCTATAAACAGTTTTTTCTTCACATTCCAAAGGTGTTGGAGAAGAAACCTTACATGCATCTTACTGAAATGTTACAGCTCAACCTATAGCTTTATTTATACATTTTCTGAAGGGTTGTTGTTTTCATTGTTGCGTTGTTTTGTTTGGTATTGTATTTAGACCCAATCCTAAAGCCTTTCAATCTTTTTTTCCTGTTTATTTTTAGAATTTTCTTAATTTAACAAGGCGTTAAAGAAGGATTAAAAAACTGACATCATGACATCTTTCCAACTAGTAATTACAACCTCAAAATGATTACGATTATTGTTATTTTCACTCATTAAATTTAATGCACTAATCTGATCATCAGGCGATTGAATTGTATTCAATTATTTTAGAATTAACACTTGAACACTTGGACATAAGTGTTTCAGGTCAACTAATAAGATGTTACGTCTTCAAGAGAACTGATGTTAGTGTTTTTGTGATGTATCTGTAATGTGTTCTTTCTTTCTTTCTTTCTTTCTTTCTTTCTTTCTTTCTTTCTTTCTTTCTTTCTTTCTTTCATTTTATTTCCTTTTTTGATGCTAAAAAGCGCTTTATGATATAACATTTAAATATGCTATATAAAAAATATGATATGAAATGTATGATAATATTAATATTATTATTATTATTATTATTATTATTAATATTATTATTATTATTATTATTATTATTGAATGTATAGATTTTTTCAGTAGACACTGATGTGCTCTGCATTAGTTCTCTAATAGTTGTTTTATGGATAAACAGAATAAACCCTATGGCAAGTCTACATGTTATAGAAACGCCCTTTAAATAAAAGAGGCATAAAGGAGAGGAAATAGCAGTCATTGGTCAATTTACTGGTGAGACTCCAGAGCACTCAATACAGGAATGAAATCCACAATATCTTAATCAATTCAATTCAATTTTCATTCATTTTCATTTGTATAGAATGTTTAACATTGGACAGTGTCTCAAAGCAGCTTCACTGAGAGAAAGAGGTTGTAAATTTGTATAAAATAATTATAGAAAACTTCATGGATTTTTAGGATGTTAATGTGATCAATGATACACCTGTAATGATGGACATTTGGTGTCACCCAGAGGAAGAAGGGTTCAGTTCGGTTCCTCTCAAGTTTTTCCTCATGCCATCTCAGGGAGTTTTTCCATGCCACAGTCGCCACTGGCTCACTCATTACAGCCAACTTATATTTATAAAGAACAAACATATAAGAATCTACTTTACTAAAGTATTTCCATTTGGTGAGACTTCTACTCCACTACATTTCACAGTCAAATATCTTACATTTAAATCCTAAATCAGTCATTCCTTTTTTGAGTGGATAAAAACTGGCCAAACATGCAGAAAACCACCAATCAGGATCGAGCGCATGCTCTGATTTACACGTGTTCTGATCGGCGCTTTGTGTCTACTGATCACCAACATACAGTTCAGCATCAGTTCAACATCAAGCAGAACATTTAGAGAGGAATTAATGATGAAGAAACTCCAGACTCGACTCGACACAACACAAGTGTGATTATTTACATTATTTTAATAGTTCAAAAGAAGATTTTGGTCTCATGATGATTGTAATAAAAATCAATCAGTGTTTGAGTCATTAATATTATTCTATTAATAGATCAGTGTGCTGAGAGTCACATTCGAGTCTTTACACATAAACTGAGGTGATTGAGTAAAGAGTCTTGTGATAAAAATCATAATAGGAACATTATAGTTATAATAAATCACTACTTTGGATATTTAAGTACATTTAAATGGAACACTTTTACTTTTACTCAATTGAAAGTTAAATGGACTCTTTTACTGGAGTCATACTGTAGCGAGTAGATCTACTTTATCATGTACTTTAAGTACATGGTTTGTGTGTTTCGTCAACCAGTGATAATTTTATATGTTAATATGATGAATAAACAAATGTTGCCCTGATATGTGTCATTTTGCCCCAGAATATTAGAACGTTTACTTAAACTAATATATCTTTACTTTTTAAAAAATATCAGTGGTATGCATGTATAATGTGACTTTATTTTCAGAAATTCTCTATTTTTTATTTATTAAACAGTCAACCTGAAACCCCAAAATGGCCAGGACATGGACGCAGTTTAAAAGTTTTTTTTCTGCGCCATTGAAAAAGAAAAGTAGGCACAGTGGGGCCCATGTGAATGCCTCATAGGTTCCCAGTCTACATGTATGTTTATGGAGGGATGAGCCTCAGCCACAGGCCTGCTGCACACATGTGCACCTCACCACCCAGGCGTGCCACGTTCCACAGTTCATTGGCAACCAAAACTTGTCAATAAAGCTGGAATGTTGCATCACTTTCCTAAAGCAGAGAGTCCAGAGACATGGTGAGGAAAAATAAGGTGCTCAAATAATTGTTTTGTTCCAGAGACTAAATCATCTGTAGAGATATCAGATCAAAAGTTTGCGCCCATAATATCCGTATAATACATACTGTATATTCTACAGAGGTCGTGTGAATGTCGTGCATTTATAAATGAGCATTTGGAGATGTTAAAAGTCTTCCAGAGAGAAATTTAACCCAAAATTAGTGTGTTTCTGTCACATATCACATACACTATATACACAAATGTTTGTGGACAACTGACCATAAGATTGGTGTGATCCAATTTCCACATTTATTCCCTATTTGCTGTTATAGTAACCTCCAATCTTCTGGGAAGATGTTCTACTAGATTTTTGAGTGTGCTTGTGGAGATTTGTGCTCAATCAACCACATGGCTGTAGGGTCGGGATGCTTCAGATTCATCATGTTTCAGCATTCACATTCATCAGAAAGGTTTTCAGCAGGGTTTGGCGATCTATAGCAGGTCACTAAAGATCTTCCAATCCAACTCCTGTAAAGCAGATCTTCATGGAGATGGCTTTGTGCACAGGGGCATTGTCATGCTGAAACAGGTTTGGGTCTCCTAGATCAAGTTAAGGGACCCCTTCTGACACCTACTTCATCCAAAGATGTCCTACACACTTGTGTGCCTCCAAAATCCAAATAGGATACACAGAGATTACAAGAAAGAGTGTGGAGACAATGACAGGCTCATCAAGTATCTGCAATTCTTAATACTCCTGTCACACATCTCAAGCCTACAAGGAGTGAGGAGTGAACTGAGCATGAATGCTGAAATCTAAAGCGGCACCATTTTAGAAAATTCAGTACCAGTCTGTTGCTGAAACAGTAAGTAAACTGGCGTAACGATAGGTCTGGCTCCAGCTTCCCACCCGCTGTGGCATGGAGAGAATTCCTGTGGATGCTGGTGTCAGGGTGGGAGGATGCCCAGGGCCAGGATGTTCGCTCCAATCAAACGTGAAGTGTTTTGAAAGTCGAGGCTAGGTTTTTGGGTCGACCTGTTTGAATTTTATAAACTGAGCCCCGAGCCAAACCACAATGTGCCCACTTTTCCCTTAGCGCACACACGGGAGTTTTTTTGCGTACAGACCTGAGATGGGCTTCACAGATTTTGACCTCTGTGTGTGCAGACGTTTGTTCCTGCACTTGGCACTTTTTTTCAGCACACCAGTGAACACAGGTTGTCAAAATTAGGTACAGTAGGTCACAACCCTTATGTGTGATGGAGAGTTTGCCGTGTGCTTGTTGCATCTCCAGCTGACCTTGCTGCACCACTGGATGGCTCGTTGAATAAATTAGTGACTATATACCTAAGGATAGTGTTTAAAGGGCTAAATGACATCTATATTAGCTATTCGAGACTAGAATAAAGATACAGAACATAAAACCTCCTAAAAGATATTCTAATTGACGTCAACTGGCATAAGAACAGCTTTAATAGTAATATAGCTTCGGAGTGTTTTGATGGTTGCTCTGACCTCAACCTTCTTCCCCAAACTGGTACAGAACTGTAGACGATTTATTTAGTTTTACTATATGGACAAAAAAGTATTAGGACTTCCGATCAGCACTAGTCAGAACCCTGACTCACGACATACACTATATTTCCAAAAGTATTTGGTCACCTGACCTTTCCTGCTATATATACCTGCGGGTCTTTTCCAAACTGTTACCACACAGCTGTATAATCAAGTTTTGCATTCACTTGAACTTGGAAACCCAAACCTGTTCCAGCATGGCAATGCCCCTGTGAACAAAGTGAATTCCTATAAGATCTGTTTTGCATGCTTTGGAGAGGAAGATCTTGATTGGCCTGCTCTCTGATCTCAACCCTACTGAACATCATTGGGATGAATTGGAAATCTGACTGCACCCCAGATCTTCTCACCTACAGATTGTAATACACTTGTGGCTGATAAACACAAATAATATAAGATAAGAAGAGATAAGAAGAGATAAGATAAGATGGTGGTTCTTTCATAAACTGTTACCACGTTGGAGGTACACAATTGTATAGAATGTGTTTTGATTTGGTAAAATGTACTTTTCCCTTCACTTAGCCAGGCAAACCAAACTTATTCCAGAATCACATTTGTGCCACGAAAAGGTTTTTTTTACATGGATTGAAGTGGATCTCCTCCAAGATCTCCTACTACAGAGCTCCAACCCTATTAAACATCGTTGGGAGGAACTTTTCATGCTGACTTCACAACCTAGCCTTCTCATATCACCTTATTATCAACCAAATCTCAACTAACACACTTCAAAATTTAGTGGAATATCCTCCCAGAAGAGTGGAGGTTATTCTGTGAGCAAATGGGGACTAAATGTGGAATCAATAAAAAGCATATACTTTCTATGGAAATTTTTCCACAAGCGTATGTCTGTGGGTTTGATTTTATTATTCACATTATGCTTATTAAACTCTTTTGGCAAAATCATGACGCTTTAATGACTGAGTTATGTGTATACAGATCTCTGAATTGAGAAGGAAATGCGCTCTGATGACCCTACTGTAACTTGAAAAATTAAAACATGGCCTAGCCTTCTCAAGAGTCTTAAAAAATGGTGATCAGTGCAGGGTAGTATACTGTCATTTATTAATAATGTAACACATTACAGTACATCATTTAGCAAAGCGGAGCAATTTACAGTACCATACTGTATAAACTACACAGTATATATGTATGTGGCAGTGGGCTCGTTGGTGGGCTCCGGTTCGCGAGTAGAAGGCGGAGCATGGAGCATACGCTGCTATGTTTGCCCACCTTGTGGAATTCTTTCTAATTCTGTGGTATCGATATTGTCATCGTAAGATCAAAAACGTTTCGAAACATCATAACTCAGGGACCGTCTGTAATCTGTATATCTTGGATAATCTGTATATCTTGTATTTTGTAAGTTTTGGTTTGATATATGAGATCATCGTCATTATGATCATGTGACTCAGAGCTCCAAAGCGAGATCTTTATTACGATCAGTCAGGAAGGGGTCATAATGTAACATCAATAAAAGACTCTGCTTATTGTCTCAGGTGGTAGGAAGCAGTTAGTAACAGTACAGTCATTTTTCACCCAAGTTACTCATTATACTGTATTTTCACTTCCTTCATTCTTTGTTACTCCTCTTTATTCAGCAAAGTCACAGCTGCTGCTTGTATATATTATGTATGGTGTGATATTTGGTGGTGGGTAAAATAACTGTTCTTACTTAATATTAACATCATTTTGAGGGATTTTCTAGATTGAAAATCTACCTGTCCAGCGTGGTAGAATACTTGAGTCTGATTGGTCAGAAGGTGTGTGTTATATCCAGCATGGCTCAGACAGTAGTTTCAGATAATATTTTACTTTTTCCATAGCAGTCAGGTGTCAGTGCTTTGTAACAGTCATGGTCCTTTTTATGAAGTTCATCAGGAAAGAGGAGTTTATGACTCCTGCAGTTTCTATATCTGGTTAAAGGATGATTTATTTATTTTTTTTGCGAGAGAGAAGCAAAGAAAGAGAGAGGTTGGTGAGGGATCGTTGATCGTATCTGTAGGAACTAACTTGCCTCGTGGATATATCACAACTTCGAATTTGTAACTATAAACCAATAAATGTGTTGTTTATTAATAAATAAATTGTAATAATCATGCAATTATAATAATCGATTGTAATATGAGGCAGTATCAGCTCGATCGCATGACTTTAAAAAAATAGATATTTATTTATACATTTTTATAGCAGGTAGATCATTTTGACTTGGACATTTTATAAGTATCTCGCATGCTAAAAAGGGTGTGTACACCTGCTCAAGTGTTACATTACACCGTCCAAGAATGGATTTTTGAATTTTTTATATATAAGCACAGTCTGTGATTTTACAGGCAACAAATGTATTACAATTTAATTCATTTATTTATATTTTCATTTATAATCAATTTATCATTTATTATAATCAATATTTCTTTATTATTTGAATAAAACTTCACTTTCAGATGAATTAAATGAAAGATTTTGTCTCTATTTCACCCAAACGAGAGTGGGTTCCTCTCAAGTTCCTCTCAAGTTCCTCTCCTCCTCATACCATCTCAGGTAGGTAGCTACAGTCACCCCAGACTGCTCATCTGCAATAAATCCACATAATCCACTTATATTCAAATTTACATTCTGTAAAGCTGCTTTAAGACATTGTCCATTGTTAAAAGTGTGAAACCTGAATTGAATTGAAACTCGTTTTATGACCCTTTTATTGTTTATAAATAAGACAAATCCTTCACAAAAGTATTATTAACTTATTATTTCTTTAGTCTTTGGTAATAGCAGTTCAGTGGTTAAGATGCTGCACTACTGATCAGGAGGTTATGAATTCGAATCTCGATGCTACTGTAAATCCTTGCCCTTGAAAAAACATTGTACTTTACTTGATTGTAATGTATTTTACAGCACAGTAAAATTGTGTCTCCGCATATCTCAGCAATGTTAGGAAGATAGGGTCAGCTATGATACAAGAGGGTTTAGGGCCTTGCTCAAGGGCCCAAGTGGGGCAGGGCTTTAACCCCTTGTTCTTCTGATCAGTAACCCAGAGCCTCAGCCACAGCCTTCCACTATCCCAGTTAACATTAACAGGTCAGCTGTACAAATCAGATAAATGTGAATGTGTCTTTTGGGGAAAAGAAAAAAAAAAAAACGCTCTTAATTTAATGTCCATCTTATACTTCATTAACAGTTTAAATTCACATGATATTATTGTACATAAACACAATATGAGCAAAAGTATTGAGAAAGCTGACTGTTCCAGCCCTATCTGCTGCTTCCTGTTCCAGCATGACAATGCACCTGTGCACAAATCCAGCTACATGAAGATATGCTTTCCGAGGTTTGGAGTGGAAGATCTCCTTTCCTAATACCATGTGGCTGAATGAGCAGATGACTGGAGGTTATTATAAGAGCAAAAGGGGATTAAATGTGGAATGCGATGCTCAAAAAGCACATTTAAATCCAAATGGTCTTTTTTCTATATATTACAGAGAAAGTTGTTTCCATAGAAACGATCACGCAATGATCGAGGTGCTGGTACAGAATCCATGCCGACGGATCAATCAGATTGGGTATAAGGTGCAGCACTATGTGCAGTCTCAGCAGACAATAATGTGGCTTTTGCATGACATCTGATAGCGACTGTGGAGGATAAGCAGCAGCAGCAGCGCTCTTATCGAAGGGCCTGGCTTCGAGTATGAGTTAATTGCTGTGTGCGGTGCATAGCCCGAGAACCGCTGTCATCTTTCAGAGCTTAAACATTTCCTTCCTTGTGATAATACCCTCCTATCGCTCACTTCCTTTTCCACTGAAACTCATTTGCCTCATTTTGCAGGATATTATCTCCAGGCTTCAAAAATATTGTTGTTGTTTTTTTTTTCTCTCTTTTTGACAATTCCCATGTTGGAACAGAATCACAGAATCACAGTGTATCACGTGACTCGTTCTTGTTTTTTTTCCGCTATGAAAACTCGCACACAAGCAGAAGCTCGATCCACGTTCCAAGGAAAACACACATCCAGCGTACGCTTTATGCGCCTTCGCCCCCGGCATGCGGTGCGACTGCTTCCGGAAAGATCTTCACTCGGGCCATTGTGTGAGGGCCGTTTTTTTGTTTTTGCTCGCCTTTTACAGACGTAAGAAAATGTTTGCACATGCCGAACTTGTGCAATCGAACCTCTTCTGGAAAAAAGAAAGTTTTACAGGTGGAAAAAAAATTCTGAAGCATTTCAGGGAGGTCTTCTAGTAAATCTCAGGGTGCAGCCCCAACGTTGAGCTTTGCCCCTTTTTGCTCCTGTGGGTGTGTTTACGCCAGTTTAAATTCCCTCTGGATGTTTTAGAGTTGGAGAAATATTTGTTCAACTGATTGTGCATGCCTCGTAGAGTTTGTCCTGGGAAAAAAAATATATAAATAAATGCTCATTTTTTTCCACTGCTTTTTCCTGTGATAGAGATACGCAGAAAAGAATAGGGACACTAATTTGAGTGAGCGTTGTGTTAATAGTTTTGACGCTAATTCCCATGTTGCCTCGATTTCACTAGATTGGACTTTAATGTGCAAACACTCCGAGGGATAATCAACGTGCGACTGCGAGGAGGGTAAAAAAAAAGTCTCGGAGCACGTGGGTGGCATGTGTGAATTAAAATAATAGACTTTGAGGCAACAATGATCTCTTTTTGACTCACCATGTCTTTGGAAAACACCTCATTGAGACCCGAAGAGAAAGAGAAAAAGAGAGAAAGCGAGAGAAGTAGTCAGAGAGATATGCCAGGTGTGTATGAGGTCATGCAGCACTCGTTTGAAAAACAGTGTGAAAATGAGATGGCGATCTGTTCCCATTTGGACTGCGCAGCTGGATCAGGCGAGCCGGGTAATGTAATGAGCTGTCGGAGGAGACTTGTTGGCTGTGTCACGGCTGCCATGTTTCTCCACTTGGAAATTTCCCTCCTTGTCCTTTCGCATTAGCACCCCGACCTCACCTCACTATAGGACACGTGTTCTCGGACACGTGTTCGAGCTGTTGCTAAAGCTGTCGACGAGCATCTGTTCAAAATCTCTTTCTCTTTTTGAATCCAAGGCAAATTTGTGTGAGCCTTTGGAGGTTGCCAGATTTATGCTTTTATCCCACAATTCGGAGGGTGGGTTTGTGATCCACATGGGATAACGACATTTACCAGTTAAGTGCATGAAATAAAGAAAGCTCATAATTTCTCTCGTCATGGTGAAGATCTCACACTGAAGAATCTACAGTTACCAAATGTATGTTACAGAAAATAGGTTGGTGTTGCTGACTTTTGAGTTCCCTTTCAGGAACTCGAGCTGCGTCTAAACGCTCAGCTT
>NC_139583.1:28283066-28295566 GCF_946808225.1 Silurus aristotelis
TGTGTGTGTGTGTGTGTGTGTGTGTGTGTGTGTGTGTGTGTGTGTGTGTGTGGTGGAAAGCCGTGTGAGCGATTGCTGGGTGTATGTGTGTGTGTGTCGGTGGTGTTGAAGGTGTTCTGCGGAGGCGAATAGATCTGCCGTATGTTCTTCAGGAGAAATGTTTATGCTAGGCCGTGATTAACACCGTCCAGGTGCTCTCTTGGCAAACGCCGCCCGCTTCTGCTTTAGACGCTCGCACATTCTCCCTGTAGCTGAAGCACACAGCCATCTATATTTACAGAGCTCTGTGGGCCAAAACGCTGAACTGTTGACCACCATTTATTCTGGGAACGTCTCCGAAACTAAGCTTCTCCTTTAAAAAAAAAAACGAGTCGGAGGTAACGGGGGTCGAAATTCCACACGGGTTTGGACTCGAGTGCGTAGGTGTTTATCTAATTTTTCAATATCTCATTTACATGCAAATTTATACTATACACTCGGACAAAATGGCGTCTCCAGGACCAGGACAGCAGTCAAACTGCAGGATCTAATCAAGGTTTAGATTCTTGACATATTTAAGTCGCTGTTAACGTGTGATTAACCACGACATAACGTGAATATATATTTTTTTTAATCAGGTTTATTGGTGTGCCGGTGCGTGAAAATCACACATTGTTGAACCAAAATAAATCTGTGATTGCGATTTGAGTAGTTTTATGAAAAATAACATGTTTAGAAAAAAATAAAAATGTTCTAAATTAAAATCTTGTAGCCTGAGCATCGCTGTGATGCTCCACCAATAGGAAGACGCAAAACAAAACATGTCTGAAAGCTTGCAATGGGGTCTTTCTTGCAAGTTACCTTAAAATTTAATAAAATAAATATTGCTAGACATTATTTTCTTGTTACAGCTATTTTAATTGATATACTATGTACACTGTATGGCTAAAAATTTGACCATAAGATTGGAATGGAGCTCCATAGCAGGAGATCTTCCACATACATCCAACCAATGTAAAGCATATTTTCATAGATCTGGCTTTGTGCACAGATGCATTGTCGTGCTGGAACAGGTTTTGGGTCTCCTGCTTCAAGTGAAGGGAAAATGGCATACTATTTCATGATATACAATTGTTTGCCTCCAACTTTGTGGTAACAGTCTGGGCAGTGGAGAGACAATATTTTTGTCCATAACTTGATTGTAGCTGGCAGAAGTGAGATACAACCTACAGTCAGATACTGTGTGGTTATTTCATTTTCTTTGTTCATTACAAAAATCTCATCCCTACACCCCTCCTGTCTGTGGGAAAACTCTGAAAGCCGTCAGAAACCAGTAAGTTTTAGCAGTGATTGACTGAACAATGTTGGTCCACACCATTTGATTTTCTTTCTCCACCCATTTGATAATTATATATACTTTTTTATTAATTTTTTTTTTGCATTTAATTTCTGAATGTATTCTTAAGTTATTGCAATTTAATCATATTCTGCTGTAAATTCTTTTATTCAGTTTTATTTTTCTATTTTTTCCATTATGTATATCAGTTTCAGCCTGTTTTCTTCCATTTCATGTAACAGACCAGTTCTCTAAAACATTTCCCTGCACGTCGTAATTGTACATGGTTGTGCATCTGACAAATAAAATGACGCCGTGTTTGAAAAGATCTTGGAATAAACTACATGCAGGAAGAAGTTTGGGTTGAGGTTGGATTCGGAAGAACGATCTGAGGAGTGATCCAGCAGACAGCGTTCAGTGGACATGGCTGCATTTTCATTAACCCTATCTCCCCCAGTCTAGACAGGAAGGGCCCATAAGGGCGGCCTGAACAACCGACGCTACTGTTGGTGTGGCGATGTCTCTGAGACGGGTCACGATCTGAAAAGCGAGAGGTTTCATACACATGCTGAGACCTTCAGCCAGCAGTTTGCTAATAAATGGAGAAAATAATTTTTGTTTTGGCAAAATGTTTGTGTGTTGCCTGTGTGTGTGTGTGTGTGTGTGTGTGTGTGTGTGTGTGTGTGTGTGTGTGTGTGTGTGTGTGTGTGTGTGTGTGTGTGTGACAGATGTGTCCATCCAACTTACCAACATCATGTGTCGAATCATTTAGACAGTACAACAGCTTGTATTCTTATAAAAGACAGGACAAATAAAAAATATGAATAATTAATACACAATAATAAACACCATAATACACCAGTAAACATGTTGAACTATTGAATGACATTGTATTAGCAATGTGATAGTGTTGTGAAGGTTTTACGGAGTGTCGATGTCGAGTTTATTTGTTTTGGAACAAATTAACACTGTATATATTGTTAAAGCAATAATAATGGGGGGGGGGGTAGGCTAAAACAATTCCTTATAACATTTCGAAGACACGATGTATAGAACATCGCACAAACGTATAAAAGGGATCAATAAACATAAAAATATAAATAAATAACTGCAGAAAAGCCACAGTATTTGCATTTCACATGTCGGCGAATCAATGAAATCTGAACATTGATGCACCGAAAAACATAAAAAAATTTATTTACAGAATTAAATTAACAGAATGTACCAAATATACCAGATATTGTTAAATATTGCCACCAAGATGCTCCTGTGCCACACACGGATTGTTGATTTTCACATTTTTCATAGTACGCTGTATGTTACCTTATTAGGAGAAAACCAGCATGTGAAATCAGACATTGAGCACAACAATTTAAACAAAATGGCACGATTCTCGTCTTATAACACCTTTATACCCCGTTTATCCTGGTGCTTACGTTCCAAATCCATAAACGAAAAACCGCTATAAATGGACACCACCCCGAAAATGCTATATTATGTATACAGTACTGTACCGTATTAACATTTTACTTCATTTTATAATTTAGCATTATATTTTTATTAATGCATTTAATTATTTTAACATAAAACTCCATAAAAACAATTCCCTATAAGATTTTAAGTCTATCTGTGAAAATCAGCCAAACTAATTATTAGTTATGTGGCAAATGCAATTACGCGATAAACCGGGGCGCCAGATTCGATCCGCGGTAAAGCGGAGGATTACTGTATTTTCTTTTAGGGAGACTTTTACTTTACTACATTTTAAAGTCAAATATTTGACTTTTTACTTGACTTCATTTATCAAAATCATTCGTTCCTTTTTATTTACGAGGAAAAAAACGTAACTGGTCAAACACGCAGCGAGTCACCAGTCAGGATCGAGCGCTCGCTCTGTTTTATACTCGTTTTAATTGGTGCTCGTTGTTTCTACTGATCACCAACATGCAGTTCAGCATCAGTTCAACATCAAGCAGAACATTTAGAGAGGAATAAATGATGAAGAAACTCCAGACTCGAACTCGACACAACACACGTGACCTCATTTACACATTTTTATTGAAGTAGTTGAAAAGAAGGTTTTGGGCTCATGATCATTGTAATCAATCAGTGTTTAAGTCATTAATATCATTCTATTAATAGATCAGTGTGTTGAGTCTTTTCACAAAAACAAAAAATGATAAAAATAAAAATAGGAACATTATGGGCACAATAAATCATAGTACTTTAGATACATTTGGGTACATTTGAAGGCAAAAACCTTTTTACTTTCACCGAAGTAATATTTTACAGAGTGTATCTCTGTTTGTGTTACATGGTTTGTGTACTTTGTTCACCACTGGCTGAAACAGAAGACTCCGTCCATTAAAGTTTAAAGTTTATCCTTACAAAAATGTGCATTATGTTTATTTTATATATTTTTGAAATATTTAGTAATTATTGTTATTACTGTAATGTAGCTGCTACTATAGAAATTATAAAAAAAGATTACGACCAATCAGAATGAAGAACCGCTTGAAGCACACTGGGACTTGTGTACAATTTGTTCATTTAATGAAAAAAAGGAGTAAAGGATTATAAAAGTAAACAAATATTTTATTTGTTATATATACATTACAGCACAGTGAAATAAAAAAAATGGAGCATGAAGCAGAAATGGTTAAAAGGCCTCGCTCAAGGGCCCGACAGTGGCGGTTTGGTGGTGCTGGGCCTCGAACCTCCGACCAGTAAATTTCAAAGCAGCCTGATCCTCATCGCTCTTCTATAGGAGGTCCTGTGGAGTTTGATTAAACTGCACATGATCAGTGTTTATATCAGTGAAGTGCAGGTAAATTTATTTCATCCTCCTCCTCCTCGGGCATTTCGGGCCGCCCGGTGCAAGAAGAGAACCTGAGAATGCGGATGGACGAAAGCTCAAAAGCCGCACTCGGTGGTCTGCTTTAGGGGGTGTGTGTGGGAGCTACAAAAATAAACCGTACCTTCTGGCAGCGAGGGTGGCCCGTGCCATTCTTGGTTAGCGACGTGAGGGCTCTGGTGAGTGTTAGAGCTGTCACACACACACACACACACACACACACACACACACACACACACACACATATACACACCCTTCCTTTCCATGTGTCCTTCTTAGAGTGGGATAGTCCGTGGGGCATCATGTGGTGGTGGTGTGGGTTGTGGGGGGGGCTGGCAGGGGTTTTGGTCGACATACTTCACATTCTCAGCTCGTGCTGAAGCTGGACCTGAGGAGGCTGAGAGAGAGAGAGAGAGAGAGAGAGAGAGAGAGAGAGAGAGAGAGAGAGAGAGAGAGAGAGAGAGAGAGAGAGAGACAGAGAGAGACAGAGAGAGAGGTGTGTGTTGGTCCAATAGGTGGCTCATTTTTATGTCATCACCGTGGGACAGAACATGACACAGAGAGATTAACTTAAACCAGACCACTGAGTTCTCCCTCTGTCCTCCTCTCACTCTCTAGGTAAGTGAAAGGACAAAGGTGTGTGTGTGTGTGTGTGTGTGTGTGTGTGTGTGTGTGTGTGTGTGTGTGTGTGTGTGTGTGTGTGTGTGTGTGTGTGTGTAAGACCCAGAAAAGAGAGCGCACACAGCTGTTTAGTGTTTCACCCAGACAGCTCGAGTGGACTTGGCGTACTCTGACAAAATCCATTTTGTGATGAAGTTGTGATTAGTGCGATAGCCCTGGAATTATGATCTTGGCTCCTCGGGGGATCAGTGTATTCACAGCTGGACAGTGCACCATCTCTCACACTGAGAGTGAGAACACACACACACACACACACACACACACACACACACACACACACACACACGTGTGCAACATTAATTAGGAAAAAAATCACCCTTCCCATTTACAGTAATGTGAAAGTGCATGTGATAAACCCATCACACACATCGGCAGAAAATCATATGTAAAAAATGAATAAATCACATTAAAATAAACCACAAAGGAACAAAAGATATTGTGTAAAAAATAAACAAATAAATAATAGGATTGTGTTAAGAAAAATCTGAGGTACAAATAAATAATTTGGAAAAATGAACAGAAACAATCATAAAAAGTAGTCTATTGTAAATAAATAAATCATACGGACGCTGAAGTCGAGACAATATACAAATCACTTGTAAAACAAAATCATATTTATTTCTTAATAATAATAATAATAATAATAATAATCATCATAATCATAATAATAATAATAATAATAATAATAATACAAAATAATAAAATAATAATATATTTTATTTAAATAAAATAATAACAATTGTGATTAATTCAAAAACATGTGAAATAATAAATTAATAATTTAATTATGTGAAAAAATCTGATGCACAAATAAACAAATCCTGTGCAAAGAATTATATGAGAAGAAACGATCATAAAACAAAAAAATCATACGGATGCCAGATCGAGAAAATAAACAAATCACATGTCAAACAAAACCAAATTTAAATAATAATGCAATAATAATAAAATAAGATAATAATAACTGTACTTAAAAACCTCTAATGTAAAAAAAAAACTATCATGTGGAAAAAATCATGGAAAGTTTTTTTATCATGTATGAAAAGAAATAAATACTTTAAAAACATGCATATCGACTATAAATAAATCGGAAATTAATTTCTATGTAAGTACAATTTTTTTTTTTTTTTTGCTAAATAATTGTGTAAAATAGTTTCAATGTAAAATAAATCACATGAAAAGAGTTTAGAGGGAAAACTTAATCATCACACATAAAAAAAAATATATATATATCATTAAATAATTCATATGGAAAATGAATAAAGGAGAAATAAATTAATTTGCAAGTAAAAAAAAAAATCTGAAAAATGAAAACGAATCATATAAAAATGAATGATAATTGGATTGTATGTAAACATGAAGGGAAAATAAATTGTGTGGAAAATGAATTAGAGGAATATAAATAAATCAGTCTGATTAAATATCGGATTCCTGAAACAGTGTTACGGCTCTGAGGGACGTCAGACGCTACGTGGGATATTTTAAATGGGATTTGGGTTTGGAACGACGTTCCTTCTCCTACCTGGGCCAATAAAATCACCTCGTTAGAGACACGTTGGTTAAACACTTGGTGTAAACAATGCAGATGAGCACAGACACGGAGGAACACGTACGTCGTCCCCTCGTGGCTCGCGTGCAAACGATCTGCCACGCGTGAGGTCGTGACTGTGGCGTGGGCGTGATTTGTGTGATCGTTTGTATATTCCTGCTTGTGTGTGTGTGTGTGTGTGTGTGTGTGTGTGTGTGTGTGTGTGTGTGTGTGTGTGTGTGTGTGTGTGTGTGTGTGTTTGTGTGTGTGTGTGTTTGAAGCACTGCGCTCGAGTGCTTGCGGTTGTTTGTGTATGTACGTCCTCAGCGGTGAAATGTGTGTGTAGGTGTTAGTATGCGGCACACACACACACACACACACACACACACACGCGCGCGCGCGTGCGCTCATTGCTCTCTCGCCCACCAGATGCATCAACGTGCGCTGGCCTTTCATCATCCAATGAAAACATTCTCATCACTTTAGCAATTATGAATAGTTGATTCCATCCCCTGTACGTTCCTCCGTCTGCGCCGGTGTTTACATCCACCTTCTCAGCAGCCACTTCATCTCTGCTTCCATTAGGCCTGAAGATCAAGCCCAAGTGATTAGTGTGCCAGACCTGGAGTTATGATGTCAGCTTCTCTTGGATTGGTGTAGGCACAGCTGAAATAATGAGAGAATGCGAACGAAGCAAATCGTAAACTGATACAGATTAATGCATACAAATAGAGACAGGATTTTTTTTTTTCTTCCAGATTCTCCAATCTGATTGGTCGAAATTGTGGGCTTTATTTTTGGAATCATAGACAGTAGTTCCATCTGTAACATAAAACGTTTTACTATTCAGTTATAAGAGACACGTGGATGTTCCTTTTGTTTCTATGCAACAGACTCGTTATGTAACAGTATACAAATTTGACCAAACAAATCTATAAATGTCCAGATGTTCCACTTTTATTTTAATTAATAAAAAATCCTTCCTTAGCATGAAAAACAGCTTTACACACTCTCAGCATCTGGAGCGTTCTTTTCTCCAAACATTCGGCTGAAATACCTCTTTTAAAACTTGCTAAAGATGTTCTTCACTAGATTTCTTTACAATCCAGTTCATCCCAGAGCAGTTCAATAGGATGTAGGTGCAGTGACCGGGAAGGACGTTCCATGATAGATATTACTCCAGACGACTGTTTGGTCTCAACGCTTCGACTCGTCGTCTTGTTGTACAGTGAATTCGGTTCTGATGAGCCGCAGTCCAGACGGAGTTGCACGTTGTTGAAGTACGGAATGGGAGCCATGTTGGTTCAGGATTTCTTTCACTTTCCGGAATCCAACCTTCCCTGCTCCGAAACAACCCCGAACTATTAAGCTTCCACCTCCATGTGTGACTGTGGGGGTAAGGCAGTCTGATCACATCTTCTCTTCATAAAATCAACTCCATGAGCATCTGCTTTACATGTGTTGAAGTGGAAGATCTCCTGCTATAGAGCTATAAACTCTACTGAACACCTTTGGGATGAATGTAAACACTGACTGCACCCCAGGCGTCCTCACCTACATCAGTACCCGACTTTACACCCATGTGGCTGAAAAAACCTCACCCAAATCTTCACAAGCACATGATGATTTTCAGGACAAAGTGTCTTTTGGAACTAAACCTGGCCTTAATGGATGGATGTGGGCTTAATTTGGAAAAAAAGCTCTGCACATTGTCACTCTTAACATTGCAGTATTAAGTTTTTCAAGATGGAGGTCAAGTTTGCACATCCTACACACTGTCAGCATCGATTCAATCCAAAAATGGCTGTGATGGTCAGCGTCTCCCACACATCCACTTTCACAACAGCCTCTCCATCGGCAAGCAAATCTGCGCTGGTTATTACTCTGGTGGTGGCCGCAGCCTCTCTGGGGTCAGTGCCCGGGGTTAAAGGGCGGGGCCTGAGGTCTGGGTGGAGGTCAGGGCAGGTTAGATGCAGTCATGGGTACTGCAGTGCCATCACGAGGGCAGTGGTCAAGGCCTGTGTTTAGCCACATACACACACACACACACACTTCCCTTCCTCCGCCCCCACATCCACCCCCCACCCCAGGAGCCACCCAGTCCTCCTCTTAACCCTGGCCCTCCTCCCCTGCTGTTTCAATGTTATCCTTTTTTCGTGCCCTAATTGCTTGTAATTTGCTCGTTGAAAGAATCCCCAGCTTGTCTGGCCTCTGACGCGACTGTAACTTGAGCTCCACGGAGGAGGATGAGGACTCATTTGGCTAATGTGCAAACGCACTCTCTCTCACATACACACACATATGCACCCACATACACACACACACACACACACACACACACACACACACACACACACACACACACACACACACACACACACACACAGATGCATACACACACTTACACAGCTCTAATTACAGCTTCTTCAGAGAGAGAGAAAGAGAGAAAAACAGTGGAACTCAAGCAAAAGTTGCATTACTGCTGCTGGGGGTGTGCGTCAATCTCACCCAGGGTGTGTGTGTGTGTGTGTGTGTGTGTGTGTGTGTGTGTGTGTGTGTGTGTGTGTGTGTGTATATACACATGTAAAGCAAGTAACAGGAGTTAGCAGTGTGTGTCAGAGAGTGTGTATAGTACTGACAGCTGCAATCACCATCCTGTGAGAACTTGGTTCACTGTAACATGTTGTGTGTGTGTGTGTGTGTGTGTGTGTGTGTGTGTGTGTGTGTGTGTGTGTGTGTGTGTGTGTGTGTGTGTGTGTGTGTGTGTGTGTGTGTGTGTGTGTGTGTGTGTGTGTGGTACTGCCAACCACAATCATCTTCTTGTGTGGACTTGACTCACTCTATCAGGTCAGGATAGACGTGTGTGTGTGTGTGTATGTGTGTGTGTGTGTGTGTGTGTGTGTGTGTGTGTGTGTGTGTGTGTGTGTGTGTGTGTGTGTGTGTGTTGTGTGTGTGTGGACACCATTCTGCTTAAAACTCCAACCTTCACAATCCTTCACAAGTTTGCTTATTGCAAATAGAATAATCAAATAAACTGATAATAATCAAAAAGTGGAGGCTTTTAACACATTTTAAGTTTTTCGTTTATGTTTTTGTTTGTGTTTGTTTGTTTATTCATTTATTGTCTCATATTGTGTACATAAAATTGGAAATAAATTTCAGGCAATATAAATAAATTTAAATAAGTAAATACATTAATTAATTAATAAAATTACACCATTATAAATCTTACAATTAAAATTTAATTTAATGTACATTTTAAGATTTATAATGGTCATTTTATTTATTTATTTATTTATTTATTTATTTATTTATTTATTTACCTATTTTTATTCATATTTATTGCCTGATGTTTATTTTCAATTCATGTACACAATATAAGAAAATAAATAATTATATACTGTTTCTCTATTTGCATATTGTAATGAATGATTTAAATATTTATTACAATATGCAAATAGAGAAACAGTATACATTACAATAAATAAATAAATAAATAACCAAGCAAACATTTCAGAGTGTACCAGAATAATTACTCCAAATTACTTTTTGAAGAGCTTCGAAATCTTTTAACACGTAAATATTTATTATAATATATGAGTAGAAAAAAATGCATGATCTACAATAAATTAATGAAATAATAAAAAAAACATTTAAACAATTTTTCTAAATTATTTGTATTCAACTCATTTATATATTTTATTATTTTTTATTTTATTTATTATAGTAAATTTTCATGTTTTTTTTTTTTTTTACATTTGTTTTTTATAAGATTTGTCATAATTTTGTACTTAAAGCATGTACATGCTGTATATCTGAGGCTCACTGACATACTAATAGAAATGTTTTCATGTTTTCAGACAATAAAACGTAGTATTAAGTTAAACTATAACAAATCCAAATTCCTAAATTACGACCTTCACACCTTCACACCTTCACACCTTCACCTTCAACATAGAATTCCTTCTCAAGAAATCAGGATTTTCTCCTCGATCTTCTGAGTTCAGCAAGTGAAGTCAAATCTACATGGTCACTTACATCTTCTGGAGGAATGAGTTCTACTGTATATATGAGATTGGATAATGAATGAATATCCTGTGATAATGATGGTTCCTGTTTCTATTCTATTAACTCTGTTTTCTCTCAAGATTTCATTCTTATACACCATATGGATAAATGTTTTAAACACCTGACCAAAAGATATGTTTTTGAACGTCCCATTCCACATTTAGTCCCAGTTCTCTGTTATAATAACCTCCAATCTTCTAGGAAGATGTTCCACTAGATTTAGGAGTAAAGTCAGGTACTGATGTAGGATAGATTCTGAGGTCTGGGGTGCAGTCAGTGTTCACCAAAAGGTGTTCAATAGTGTTGGAATTCTATAGCAGGAGATCTTCCACATACATCCAACCCATGTGAAGCAGATCTTTTTGGAGATCCTCTGGCTTATTATCATGCTGGAACAGGTTTGGGTCTCCTAGTTCAAGTGAAAGGAAAGTTTCATGCCACAGTATCCAAAGACGTCCAATGCAATTGTATTGTATTGTAACAGTTTGGAGAAGAAACGCATACGAGTTTTTTTCTCACCAGAGGAGGTTTTTTATTTCAATCTTTTTAATAACGTCCAGATTTAACGGGGAAACATGTTTCTGAAGGTGCATTTGTTCACTCATGTCTCTTTTATGTACACGCTGAGTAACAGCAATGCAGTAAAACATGCACTTAGGGAAGGAATGCAGAATGCCGCCACTGGTCGAGTGGAATCAGTGTATGTGTGTGTGTGTGTGTGTGTGTGTGTGTGTGTGTGTGTGTGTGTGTGTGTGTGTGTGTGTGTGTGTGTGTGTGTGTGTGTGTGTGTGTCTGGCAGCACAGGCAATGGCATCCAGCTGTCCTGATGACAGTCCGGGCCTGGCTTTATTTTGAAAGCTCCAGCAGCAGCAGCCCCGGTGCCACTCCATTCCGGAGATGTTTGCACTGTACAGTTGTTTTTACAACGTTTCTATCTTTTTCTTCCTCTTTTTTCTCCGTGCGGTCCGACATGGCGAGGGTGGCAGGAAAAGAGGCTTTGCGTGGTGATTGTTTGTTTTAGTATGTTTCAGGAAATGGGGAGACCACGTCCTCACCTCTGGAGCACAGAGCAGGACTCAGGAGTTACAGTCTGCTATTCATTTACCCCTCCATTCTCTCTCCCGCTCTCTCTCGCCTTTGTTTCTAGATTTCTTGATGAGTCAGAAGCCTTTCACTGAAATCAAAGCCATTTCCTAACTATTGTCATCAGGTCACACACTCACGACTGGAAAAAAAGTCTCATGGTCACACTGAAGGTTCACCAGGATGAGATCTTTCATCTCCATCCATCAGCGTGACATCATGACATCATGACATTTTAACAGCTGGAGATGGAATGATGACATATATTGTGTTGTAATAGAAAATAAAAAACTTTTTATACAATAAAATAATTATATATATACAGTATATATATATGAGGAAAAAATAACATTGTACAAATGATAATTATAAAATATTATATATATTTAATTTTTTTATTATTTTTTTTTCATCATCTTTTTACATAGAATTACATGCATATTGTGCAATCTGTATTTTGTGTGTGTGTGTGTGTGTGTGTGTGTGTGTGTGTGTGTGTGTGTGTGTGTGTGTGTGTGTGTGTGTGTGTGTGTGTATAATATCTGGTTTGTTATATTGTATGTTTTGTGCCCTCATTGTTTCTCTTTCAACTTGTAAAACTGTTTTATTATTAAGATTATTATTATTACTCCTACTAACTCTTTACAACTCACCCTAAAACATCTTTTTGCCATTTAAAATAAAAGTAAATTGTGTTAAAAGTCATAAGGAAGCCTAAATAAATTAAATCCAGGATAGGAAAAGGTGAGAAGCATCTGATCATGATGATCAGAATCAGAATTCTTTATTGATCACATAGGGAAATTGTTGGATTGCAGTTGTTCACAGTAAAATTAAAGATTAAAGATAAATTGAATTTATTATTATTATTATTATTATTATTATTATTATTATTATTATTATTACTATCCAATACATATTAAATTATATGATTATAATTTATTAATATATAATAAATTTATTAATATATA